>NC_088398.1:56880559-57180559 GCF_034236695.1 Oncorhynchus nerka | reverse complement strand
ATTGATGTCAGAGTGATTGGAGGGACAATAGAGTGCTGTGTACCAGGCAGTTAGCAAGTTTAGTAGGCTACTAATGACAAGCAGCAGCATCAGAGCTTGGAGAAGCCTAGTTACCATGACTAAAAGGTCTCGTGGAATTTGACTGCCTTCTTGACTGCCGGTGTGGCAGTAATACGGTCACCCTAATAGCCCTAGTCGCGTCTGGAGGAAACCTGGCGCCATCCCTACGGTGAAGCATGGTGGTGGTAGCATCATGCTGTGGGGATGTTTTTCAGTGGCAGGGACTGGTAGACTAGTCAGGATTGAGGGAAATATAAACGGAGCAAAGTACATAAATCCTTGATAGAAACCGTCTCCAGAGCGCTCAGGACCTCAGACTGGGGACAAGGTTCACCTTCCAACAAAACAACGACCCTAAGCACACAGCCAAGACAATGTAGGAGTCGCTTCGGGACAAGTCTCTGAATGTCCTTGAGTGGACTTGACCCCATCAAACATGTCTGGATAGACCTGAAAATAGCTGTTCCAACCTGACAGAGCTTAAGAGGATCTGCAGAGAAGAATGGAAGAAACTCCCCAAGCTTGTAGCATCATACCCAAGAAGACTCAAGGCTTTAATCGCTGCCAAAGGTGCTTCAACAAAGTGCTGAGTAAAAGGTCGGAATACTAACGTAAATGTGATATTTCAGTTTTATTTATTTTTTATACATTTGCCAAAAAATTGAAAATCCCTGTTGTTGCTTTTGTCATTATGGGGTTTTGTGTGTAGATTGGTGGGGGGCAATTTAATCAAATTTAGAAAACTGTTGTAAAGTAACAAAATGTGGAATAAGTCAAGGGGTCTGAATATCTTCCCGAATGTCAACAAAAACAATACAAACTTCCTTTAGATCTGTTTTTTGTTTTTCACGTAGTGAATCTGTTATTCAGTGCATTTCAATGAGCTAATTGGCATAATGCCAAAAATATATAATTAGTTTATTATTAGTTTTTTATTCTAAAATGCTAAATCAAAAAGCTTAATGATCCATGGTATGACCATCTTAAAATAATTTCATATGGTAGCTAAGTAGAACCCTCCCCCGGCTTAGACTAGAGGGTTAAACGGCTCCAATCACTGACCTGGTGCAGAGGGAGGGGCCCAACACACATGTTTTCCAAGTGCTACATTCAGTGTGTATATGTATTTAACCTTTAAGCTCAGATCTTGGTTTCTCTCCTCAGTGCAACATTACCCCAGACCCTGCTGCTGAAGGCTAAACAGGACGGCTTCTCAGACCGCCAGGTGGGCCAGGCCCTTGGTTCCAGCGAGGGGGAGGCCAGAGTGTTGAGGCTGGCTCAGAACATTAAACCCTGGGTGAAACAGGTGAGCAGCCGCCCCTGGGTCCTGGTCCATGTAATGTGTCCCAAATGGCACCCTTTTCACTACCCTACATAGTGTACTTCTTAAAAGTAGTCCACTATATTGGGAATAGGGTGTCATCTGGGACGCGTTGAGTATTTCCCACAGGAGTTGAAATTAACTTTCAGGCTAACAACGTCCCTCACCTCCACGTGACACCTCTCTGACATCGCTCTCCTAGCGACAGACCCTCAGACCTACCTTGGCCTACTAAATAAAAGCATTGTGCACAGAAATATCACATTGTCACGTGTTCATAGTATTCTAATGAGTAGGTTCTGTATTGTAGGAGACATCAGTTTTTATTTTCTGTTCAGATTGACACCCTTGCTGCAGAGTACCCTGCTGTGACCAACTACCTGTACTGTACCTACCATGGACAGGTGAGTCCTTATCCTGCTTAACCGATGTGAATTCATAATGTATTTGTCCAATGTCCAGTAATTTCTTGGTGCCGTACGTTAGCTCCTGAATTAGAAAAATGTTTTAAGGCCAATCTGCATTATAAACAACAACAAAGTGGACACCCCGCCACTTTTTTGGTAAACGGGTGAGGGATGTAAACACACTGCAATTCTTAATAGTATAAGCAATACCTTTATTTGAGAAGATATGAGTATGTGGTCCTTAAAGGTTTTTTCCCATGCATTGTGTTTGTCAAAGTTAGTTAGATACTTTTTCAATCTTTCTAACCTGTGTCATTGTGTCCATTCAACAGGAACATGACTTGGAGTTCAAGGACCAGGGTGTCATGGTGCTGGGATGTGGTCCCTATCACATTGGTGAGATGTATTATCATGGTGTTTTCAACATACTAATGAATGGTTTACTCTAGCCTGGTGGTAGCAGACATATTTCTATTTGGTCTTTTTTTGAACCTTTTCTATGGTAGCAGATCTGTTTGCGATCCGCCAACTCCTCTGTCGTGTGTGTTCGTTGTCGTAACTAACATGTATCAAACCAAAATAAATTCAATCAAATCAATATTTGAAAGTTGTGAGTTAAAGTAATACAATAATTACGTTTTTGTTATCCCTCCTGTCCACTAGGGAGCAGTGTGGAGTTTGACTGGTGTGCAGTGTCCAGTATCCGAGCCCTGCGTCAGATGGGCATGCGGACAGTGGTGGTAAACCACAACCCTGAGACTGTCAGCACGGACTTTGACGAATGTGACCGCCTGTACTTTGAAGAGTTGACTCTGGAACGCATTCTGGACATCACACAGCAAGAGGTGAGAAGTCAACACACACACATGAACGTTCAGAGACGCACAGATGCGCACAAGCACACACATGTATACGCACACACATTAGTGATGGGGGGGGGGGGAAATCAATAGTTGCATAACGGGATGTTATTTTTGACGATATCAAATCAAATTTTATTTGTCACATGGTTAGCAGATATTAATGCAAGTGTAGCGAAATGCTTGTGCTTCTAGTTCCGACAATGCAGTAATAACCAACGGGTAATCTAACCTAACAATTTCACAACAACTACCTTATACACACAAGTGTAAAGGGATGAAGAATATGTACATAAAGATATATGAATGAGTGATGGTACAGAACGGCATAGGCAAGATGCAGTAGATGGTATCGAGTACAGTATATACATATTAGATGAGTATGTAGGGTATGTAAACATTATATTAAGTGGCATTGTTTAAAGTGTTTAGTGATAAATTTTTTAAATAGATTTTTCCATTATTAAAGTGGCTGGAGTTGAGTCAGTATGTTGGCAGCAGCCACTCAATGTTAGTGGTGGCTGTTTAACAGTCTGATGGCCTTGAGATAGAAGCTGTTTTTCAGTCTCTCGGTCCCTGCTTTGATGCACCTGTACTGACCTCGCCTTCTGGATGATAGCGGGGTGAACAGGCAGTGGCTCGGGTGGTTGTTGTCCTTGATGATCTTTATGGCCTTCCTGTGACATCGGGTGGTGTAGGTGTCCTGGAGGGCAGGTAGTTTGCCCCCCCGGTGATGCAGACCTCACTACCCTCTGGAGAGTCTTACGGTTGTGGGCGGAGCAGTTGCCGTACCAGGCGGTGATACAGCCCGACAGGATGCTCTCGATTGTGCATCTGTAAAAGTTTGAGTGCTTTTGGTGACAAGCCAAATTTCTTCAGCCTCCTGAGGTTGAAGAGGCGCTGTTGCGCCTTCTTCACCACGCTGTCTGTGTGGGTGGACCAATTCAATTTGTGTACGCCGAGGGACTTAAAACTTACTACCCTCTCCACTACTGTCCCGTCGATGTGGATAGGGGAATGCTCCCTCTGCTGTTTCCTGAAATCCACGATCATCTCCTTTGTTTTGTTGACGTTGAGTGCAAGGTTATTTTCCTGACACCACACTCCGAGGGCCCTCACCTCCTCCCTGTAGGCCGTCTGGTCGTTGTTAGTGATCAAGCCTACCACTGTAGTGTCGTCTGCAAACTTGACGATTGAGTTGGAGGCGTACATGGCCACGCAGTCGTGGGTGAACAGGGAGTACAGGAGAGGGCTCAGAATGCACCCTTGTGGGGCCCCAGTGTTGAGGATCAGCGGGGTGGAGATGTTATTACCTACCCTCACCACCTGGGGGCGGCCCGTCAGGAAGTCCAGTACCCAGTTGCACAGGGCGGGGTCGTGAAGCGTTTGGAAGGTACTATGGTGTTAAATGCTGAGCTGTAGTCGATGAACAGCATTCTCACATAGGTATTCCTCTTGTCCAGGTGGGTTAGGGCAGTGTGGTTGGGATTACGTCGTCTGTGGACCTATTGGGGCGGTAAGCAAAATGGAGTGGGTCTAGGGTGTCAGGTAGGGTGGAGGTGATATGATCCTTGACTAGTCTCTCAAAGCACTTCATGATGACGGAAGTGAGTGGGGCGGTAGTCGTTTAGCTCAGTTACCTTAGCTTTCTTGGGAACAGGAACAATGGTGGCCCTCTTGAAGCATGTGGGAACAGCAGACTGGGATAAGGATTGATTGAATATGCCCGTAAACACACCAGCCAGATGGTCTGCTCATGCTCTGAGGACCCGGCTGGGGATGCCGTCTGGGCCTACAGCCTTGCGAGGGTTAACACGTTTAAATGTTTTACTCACGTCGGCTGCAGTGAAAAGGAGGGCCGAGCACGCCCCCATTTTCATTGATGGGGCTGCAGTGGAGCAGGTTGAGAGCTTCAAGTTCCTTGGTGTCCACGTCACCAACAAACTAACATGGTCCAAGTACACCAAGACAGTCGTGAAGAGGGCACGACAAAACCTATTCCCCCTTGGAAACTGAAAAGATTTGGCATGGGTCCTCAGATCCTCAAAAGGTTCTACAGCTGCACCATTGAGAGCATCCTGACCATCGAGAGCATTACTGCCTTGTATGGCAATGGCTCGGCCTCCAACCGCAAGGCACTACGGAGAATAGTGTAAACGGCCCAGTACATCACTGGGGCCAGGCTCCCTGCCATCCAGGACCTCTATACCAGGCAGTGTCAGAGGAAGCCCCTAAAAATGGACTCCAGCCACCCTAGTCATAGACTACCGAGCGGCAAGCGGTACCAGAGTGCCAAGTCTAGGTCCAAGAGGCTTCTAAACAGCTTTTACCCCCAAGCCATAAGACTCCTGAACACCAAAACAAATGGCTACCTAGACTATTTGCATTGCCCCCTCCCCGCCTTTTACGCTGCTGCTACTCTCTGTTATTATCTATGCATAGTCACTTTAATAACTCTACCCACATGTACATATTACCTCAACTAATCGGTGCCCCGCACATTGACTCTGTACCTGTATATAGTCTCACTATTGTTATTTTTTTGCTGCTGCTCTTTAATAACTTGTTTACTTTTATTTCTTGTTCTTATCTGTAATTATTCCTATTTTATTTTTTTAAACTGCATTGTTGGTTAGGGGCTCGTAAGTAAGCATTTCACTTTAAGGTACACCTGTTGTATTCGGCGCATGTGACAAATAAAATTTTATTTGATTTGGAGATCAGTGGAAGCAAAATAGCCTCATAACATCAAAGATCCACCACCATATTTTACAGTAGGTATGATGTACTTTTCTGCATATGCATCTGTTTTACAACACCAAACCCACCACTGGTATGCATGGCCATAGAGCTCTATTTTCATCTCATCTGACAATGGCACCTGACATTTTAGTCATGAACTTGGTTGCTCTGATTGGAGGCTGACACTTGTCCACAAGTGGATCTTCCAGCAAGACGACAACCCCAAGCACATATCAAAATCCACAAAGAAATGGTTTATTGACCACAAACTCAACATTTTCCGGAATTGAACCCCATTGAAAACCTGTGGTTTGTATTGAAGAGGGCATTCCATAAGTACAGACGATGAATATCAAGGACCTGGAAAGATTCTGTATGGATCCCTCCCATTGGAGAACACATTGAGGTCCCTCCCAATCTGTTCTCCAATCTCATAAAATGTTTTAGGAAAAGGCTCAGTGTTGTTATCCTTGGGTAGGGTATGGTGCTTGAGTACTAAAAACAGCGATGCCAATAATTCTGACACTTAAAACAAACTTGTTAAACAAAATGTCTTTCTCTGAGCAATTGTATTAGTATAAAATAATATAATCCCCCCTCCCCCAAATTGCATGCAATACAGCCCAGTATTTGTACAATTTATTTTATACAGCCTTTTTTTGCCCATCTTTATCATGGGTGCCAATAATTCTGTACCTGACTGTAGTTTAGGTGTTGTTTCGATGGGCCATCGTCAGGCTGACTGCCAGTGAATGACTTGCGGTGAGGGACAGGGGGAAAACATAACCTCTTAAAACCGCTTATAACACAAATGATGTTTGTGATATTAAGATTCTAACAATGACATTGTGTTATATAGACTTGTTAAGAAAAAGTTATGGTTGAGGGGTGACATGTGACTTTAAAAATGGCAGAGTAATTAAAAAGTACATTTGTTTTTGAATCAATATGACGCTCTCGGCTCTGCTAGTTAAAACTTCTTAAGCCTATGGGTTCCCCTACAGGAACTCCACCCCCCCCCCGTTCAGCTGAAACGGTGGCGCAGGGAATGCAAAAATATTCTTAGAAATATTTAACCTCCACACATTAACAAGTCCAATACCTCAAATGAAAGATAAACACCTTGTTCATCTACCCAGTGTGTCAGATCTTTAAAATGTTTTACGGCGAAAACACAGCATATATTGATGTTAGACCACCACCAAAACAAAGAAGAAACGTAGCCATTTTGTCCAACAAAAGATAAAATGACAAAAGCAGGATTTTTAAAAAAATCATTCACTAACCTCTTGAAAATCTTCATCAGATGACAGTCATATGACATGTTACACAGTACATTTATGTTTTGTTCGATAATATGCATTTTATATCCATAAATCTCGGTTTACATTGACGCCATGTTCAGAAAATTCTCCAAAATGTCCGGAGGAATTATAGAAAGCTACTGACTAAAGATACATGTTCTATATATAATTAAAAAGATACACTGGTTCTTAATGCAACCGCTGTGTCACATTTTTTTTTTACGTTATTGAAAAAGCCTAACATTGCAATAATCTGAGACGGCGCTCAGACGTAACAATATTTCTCCGCCATGTTGGAGTCAACAGAAATACAAAATTACAACATAAATATTCCCTTACCTTTGAAGATCTTCCATCAGAATGTAGTGCAAGGAGTCCTAGTTCAACAATAAATCGTTTTGTTTCATAATGTTCAATTCTAGTGTCCAAGTAGCAGCATTTGCTACCACTTTCAGCTCAAATGCCCAAAAAATGACTTCTGGTCCAGGATAACTTTGCATCAAAACTTCCAAATGACATATTACAGGTTGATGGAGCTGGTCAAACTAAGTGCAGAATCAATCTTCAGGATGTTATGATCATACAGATCGAATAGCATTCCAACCGGGCCATTCATGTTCATCTGGGGCTGATTGGAACAGCCGAATCACTCGAACGCATACGCCCCTTCAAGCACATGGAAATATTTTGCGACACTTAGTACTTTCCTTCCCATTAGGTCAAAGTTCACAGCAAATGCTCCATTACACTTTCTACTGAATGAGGACATCTAGTGGAAGACATCAGAAGTGTTTCCAGATCCATAACTTGTTGGGAAGGCAGGGGGCGATGACGTCAAAGTTGCCCCAACTTTCAGGATTTCAAAACTAGTTTGGAAGATTGCCTGCCCTGTGAGTTCTGTTATACTCACAGACATAATTCAAACGGTTTTAGAAACTTCAGAGTGTTTTCTATCCAATATTAATAATAATATGCATATATTAGCAATTTAGGACAGATTTTGATGCAGTTCACTATGGGCACGCAATTCATCCAAAGGGGAAATACTGCCCCCTATCTCTAACAGGTTTGTAGCCTGGTTTCAGTGAGCGGCTGTTATGACACCATATTCCCTATATAGGGCACTACTTTTGACCAGAGCCCTATAGACCCGGTTCATAAGTAGTGTACTAAATACTACACTAAATATGGAATAGGGTGCCATTTGGGATGTACGGTTGACTTTTCCCTCCAGAGGAATGTACTCCAGTTATAGTGGATATAAGATCAGCCTGGTGATTAACTGGTTGTTGATTCAGGGAGATAACATTACCACCATCCCTCCTGTCCTTTGCTCTCTTCGATGAAGGTTTATTGAAATGTATGAAACCTTTTATCAGGCAAATACAAAACATCTCAACAAGCACCCAGTAGCCTATTCACAACCATCTTATTTCAGAATTCAGTGATTCCAGAAACATGAGAAAAATGGCAGATTTCATTTATAGATATAAATAATGTAACCTTACTAAAGTCCTACTTCTCTACCGTGAGTCTCCAGGGCTGTACAGGCAGCATCGTGTCTGTAGGGGGTCAGATCCCCAATAACCTGGCCATGCCTCTGCACCTGAACGGGGTCAAGATCCTAGGAACCAACCCCCAGCAGATCGACCGAGCCGAGGAGAGGTCAGTGTTCTCCACCATCCTGGATGAACTGGGGGTGGCCCAGGCCCCGTGGAAGGCCCTCAGCTCACTGGTGAGATATGCACACAACACAAACAGACTGTCCCCTTAGTGTCAGAAGTGCAGAGACGTGTAGATCGACTGACTTGCTGAAATGTGTCTGACTCTCCATTCCCTTAGTGTTGTACTGCTCCTGTCTCTCCTGGACCTACAGGGAGAGGAGTGGAAAGGGGATAGGCTGTCTCGGCTTAGACAGGGCTATGTACTGTAGAAGGAAACAACAGTTAGCGAAGACATGCTGATATTAGAATGAAGGAAAGAGACAGAGCGAGAGAAAGAAAAACAGAGGACTAGACTTCCTCCGAGACACTTCCTACACATTCCATATTTGTTTTTTTCTCTCACACCTTCTCTCTCCCTAATTATCTACTTACTTCTTTCTAGCGCTCACTTGTATTTTAAGTGGTGAGTCGTTTTTAGACTTAGAGCCGACAGAGCCCAGTATCCCTAGGAACCAATCTGTGTCTCTGTTCATCCCACCAGGAGCTGTTGTATTATGATGGAGAAAACAAAGAGCAGCGAGAGAGAGAGATTGTGACAGAAAGAGACCGAGTGAAATAAAGAGAGAATGACCTAGGGTCAGGCAAACAGGCATTTGATGCTATAAATATAAGTTGTAATTAGAACCAATGCTTTAACCCTCATCTCCTCTGATTCTGTGTGTTTCAGGAAGATGCCTTTGCCTTTGCCAATAAAGTGGGCTACCCCTGTCTCCTACGCCCCTCTTACGTACTCAGGTAAGCTACACCTGTCTCCTGCGCCCCTCTTACGTGCTCCGTTAAGCTACCCCTGTCTCCTACGCCCCTCTTACGTACTCCGTTAAGCTACCCCTGTCTCCTACGCCCCTCTTACGTACTCAGGTAAGCTACACCTGTCTCCTGCGCCCCTCTTACGTGCTCAGGTAATCTACCCATGTCTCCTGCGCCCCTCTTACGTACTCCGTTAAGCTACCCCTGTCTCCTGCGCCCCTCTTACGTACTCCGTTAAGCTACTCCTGTCTCCTGCGCCCCTCTTACGTACTCCGTTAAGCTACCCCTATCTCCTGCGCCCCTCTTACGTACTCCGTTAAGCTACTCCTGTCTCCTGCGCCCCTCTTACGTACTCCGTTAAGATACTCCTGTCTCCTGCGCCCCTCTTACGTACTCCGTTAAGATACTCCTGTCTCCTGCGCCCCTCTTACGTGCTCAGGTAATCTACCCCTGTCTCCTGCGCCCCTCTTACGTACTCCGTTAAGATACTCCTGTCTCCTGCGCCCTTCTTACGTACTCCGTTAAGATACTCCTGTCTCCTGCGCCCTTCTTACGTACTCCGTTAAGCTACCCCTGTCTCCTGCGCCCCTCTTACGTGCTCCGTTAAGCTACCCCTGTCTCCTGCGCCCCTCTTACGTACTCCGTTAAGCTACCCTGTCTCCTGCCCCTCTTACGTCTCCTACCCCTGTCTCCTGCGCCCCTCTTACGTACTCCGTTAAGCTACCCCTGTCTCCTGCGCCCCTCTTACATAGTCCGTTAAGCTACCCCTGTCTCCTGCGCCCCTCTTACGTACTCCGTTAAGCTACTCCTGTCTCCTGCGCCCCTCTTACGTACTCCGTTAAGCTACCCCTGTCTCCTGCGCCCCTCTTACATAGTCCGTTAAGCTACCCCTGTCTCCTGCGCCCCTCTTACGTACTCCGATAAGCTACTCCTGTCTCCTGCGCCCCTCTTACGTACTCCGTTAAGCTACCCCTGTCTCCTGCGCCCCTCTTACGTGCTCAGGTAATCTACCCATGTCTCCTGCGCCCCTCTTACGTACTCCGTTAAGCTACCCCTGTCTCCTGCGCCCCTCTTACGTACTCCGTTAAGATACTCCTGTCTCCTGCGCCCCTCTTACGTACTCCGTTAAGCTACTCCTGTCTCCTGCGCCCTTCTTACGTACTCCGTTAAGATACTCCTGTCTCCTGCGCCCCTCTTACGTACTCCGTTAAGCTACTCCTGTGTCCTGCGCCCTTCTTACGTACTCCGTTAAGATACTCCTGTCTCCTGCGCCCCTCTTACGTACTCCGTTAAGCTACCCCTGTCTCCTGCGCCCCTCTTACGTGCTCAGGTAATCTACCCATGTCTCCTGCGCCCCTCTTACGTACTCCGTTAAGCTACCCCTGTCTCCTGCGCCCCACTTACGTACTCCGTTAAGATACCCCTGTCTCCTGCGCCCCTCTTACGTACTCCGTTAAGCTACCCCTGTCTCCTGCGCCCCTCTTACGTACTCCGTTAAGCTACTCCTGTCTCCTGCGCCCTTCTTACGTACTCCGTTAAGATACCCCTGTCTCCTGCGCCCCTCTTATGTACTCCGTTAAGCTACCCCTGTCTCCTGCGCCCCTCTTACGTACTCCGTTAAGCTACACCTGTCTCCTGCGCCCCTCTTACGTACTCAGGTAATCTACCCATGTCTCCTGCGCCCCTCTTACGTACTCCGTTAAGCTACCCCTGTCTCCTGCGCCCCTCTTACATACTCCGTTAAGCTACCCCTGTCTCCTGCGCCCCTCTTACGTACTCCGTTAAGCTACCCCTGTCTCCTGCGCCCCTCTTACGTACCCCGTTAAGCTACTCCTGTCTCCTGCGCCCCTCTTACGTACCCCGTTAAGCTACTCCTGTCTCCTGCGCCCCTCTTATGTACTCCGCTAAGTGTTGGGGAGGGGACAGCACTCTCATAACCATAGGTTGGAGTCAACTCCATTTCAAATCAGTAATTGCTATTTCAGTTTACTTCCTGTATGAACTGAATTGAAATTGAATGGACTAATCTTTCCTTGTTTATGTTGGCCAGGCCTCTACAGTATATCCACAGTAATGGGATGTATTTTCTAATATGATAACTTGTTTATACAGCCACACCATATGTCCAACTAGAAAACACATTTTTGAGTAATTGAATGCATCTCAGAAGAATAAATAAATACGACAGTCAGCGTGAAGAAACGCAAAATGAAATATGGAAGGGAGGGTATAAAAAACAGCAAGAGACTGATTAGCTAAAGCAGAGGCTCAATTTAGCCTTTACAATTTTGTCACGGCTACCACTGCGATTCTACTCAATTACCAGAATGAAAAGATAGCCTACATCCTGAGAAGAACACAACAAAACTTATTACAGTGTGTGTGTGTTAATGCGGTGCTGGTATTGGGGAGGTCTGGATTGCTAATTTGCACATAATCAAGCAACATCGTTGGTTTTGAAAGTGTATTGAAAGCATATTGGGTGGCTAATTTTGGTACTCGAGTCAACACAGCTCACTCACACACACACACACACAACCCCCCCAGCTTGCATGCTTAGGAGAAGAGCAGCATCAGACAGGTGGGTTAGGCTGTTAGGCTGCTGCTTCTTGTTTTAGTTTGCAAACAGTCATCCATGATGGAGTGATTAGGAATCTCAGGTCCCCAATGGCTGTCTATGGTCTTGTAGGAACTGGAGGCACCACCCTGTTAACTGTATTACCTTATTGGTTTGTGTACATGGAGCATGTACCTCTCCCCTCACCTCCCTTCCTCTTCCCTTTCTCCTCTCCTGCCTGGCTGTCCATCTGTCTGTCTTTCTCTATTATGTCATTGTGCATAGTGTGTTTGGGCCTACCTCTCATCAGACCATTACTAATTATGATTAGCTTGGAAGATGATTGATCTCTAAATGCAGTTCAGCCACTCACACTAGATATCCATTGATTGTTTGAGTATGTTGTTATTCAAAGAATGAACTCACTAAGCCAATGATTGTGATATGTCCATTTAGCCAATGATTTTGTCCAAAGCGATTACAGTCATGCGTGCATGCATTTTCATATGGGTGGTGGTCCCAGCGGTATTCAGACCAACAATCCTGGCGCTGCAACCAACTGAGTCACAGAGGAATATTTTTTCCTTGAACCCCGTATAATGTCCATGGCTTTTTAAAGACAGGTGTGGTGTCTGGCTGTTTGGCCATATGTGTGCCTTGTAGCAGTCAGGCCAAAGGAGGTAGGAGTTGTGACTGAGCCTGACCCTCCCCTGTCCCTCTAGTCTATGCCTGTGTGCCAAATAGCACCATATTCCGTTTATAGTGCATTACTTTTGACTAGGGCCTATAGTGAAACCCATAGTGCACTACTTTTGAACAGAGCCTATGTTAGGAATAGGGTGCCATTTGGGACAGAGACTATCCACTCTCCCTCTGGCTGCATTCAGGAGCATGTGGATGCCCAACTAGCTGGCCAAAAGAAGAAGGGAGAAAAACATAAATACCCCGAATACTTATTTTTTAATGACTCAGCTCAGAAAGCAAACTCATTCTGTAGAGCCTGGAGTGTTTGCTGACCTAAATCTTTCTTTTTCTTTTTCTCCACTTTTTTGTTTTGCTGTTTAAAACCTTTCTTCATCTTGATTATAATGATGCAACTGGGAGATATCAACATTTGAGCTTGTTATTTTTCTAATTATTTTCCTCTTTCGCTCTCTCTTCCTTTTCAGTGGCTCAGCAATGAACGTGGCATACGGTGAAGAAGAGATGAGGGGCTTCTTGGACGAGGCTACTCAGGTGTCTCAGGTGATCCAGGGAACTTTATTATCTGTGTTCCGACTTGAACCCTATTCTCTATATGGTGCACTACTTGAAGTAATCAGTTGAAAACCTCTTCCTACTCAACATACAAAATCCTTTTAACACATGCACACTCAGACTCACCCACCCTGTGAGTTACAAATACAATTCCTTCATTATGCACTCACACACATAACCCCCTCTCTTATAAAAAGGCTTACACTTCATTTCTCCATGTATTTGTTCTCCCTAGCCAACCACAGATAAAACTATCTCTTTGTGTCCCAAATTGCACCCTATTCCCTATATAGTGCACTACTTTTAAACAGCCCATTGGGCCTTGGTCAAAAGTAGTGCACTACATAGGGACTAGTTTGCAATTTGGGATGCAACCTTTGTCTAATGTCTACTCACCTACTGTACACACACACACACACAGTTCCTCTGAGCTCAATCAGCTCGTGCCCCTCACTGGCACCTTCTCAGTATGGATGAGTGTAGTATGTTGGCTGTGGGGCAGAGCTGATTTTGTTGTTTACCTGTCTCTCTGCCCACACATACAAACACACTCCCTCTGGGTGCTGGTGGTCCACCTGGCCCCTCAACATGCCCTTGCCTGGGGCTGACAGAGCAGCCGGCCTCCCTGTCATGCTGCTCACACTAAACCAGTCCTGGTCATATGCACACACAAACACGCACGTACACCTCCCCTTGCTTACTGTCAGCTAAGCAGCACTTCTCTAGCCAGGAGGAGGAGAAACAGCCCTCTGGCCTGTGACCTGAATAGACATGACCTGCCTAGCTTTTGACAGAACACAGCATCACACACCTGTCTCTCAGGGGCAGCACACACACACACATACCACTCACCACGCCAAGAGGAGCTCTATCACAGGAGGTTGGTGGCACCTTAATTGGGGAGGACAGGCTTGTGATAATGGCTGGAGTGGAATAGTATCAAATAGATCAACCATATGGTTTCCATGTGTTTGATGCCATTCCATTCACTACGTTTCAGCCATTATTATGAGCCGTCCTGTCCCCAGCAGACTCTACTGAGCTCTACTCTACTCGACTCACCGTGCGCATCCGGCTAGCTGTACAAATCACACGTGTAACTGGTATAATAGTATGTATAAGGAAGCTGGGGAGTTGAGCTGGGCTGCTGTAGAATCCCAATATAAACAGGATGCAGCTCCCTACTCCAACATAATTGCAGTGTGCTCTGCTGCACTGTGCATCCAAAATGGAATCCTATTCCCTATATAGTGCTATTGTTAACTCTCAACTATTGTTGAGAGCCCTAAGAACGTAGAGCGCTATATAGGGAATAGGTGCCATTTGAGAGTTAGATATCTGATGTTGTTATTTTTCCTACAGGAGCATCCAGTGGTCATCACCAAGTTCATCCGTGGAGCCAGAGAGGTGGAGGTGGATGCAGTGGCCAAGATGGGAAAAGTAAGCCAGTTTGATATGCCTCACACACCTCACATCATTATGCTATGTGCTCTATAAGCTACTTAGAAGACACTTGCTTTCAGTACAGTGAGTGCATGTGCATATTTTCAGTATGTGTATGTGATTCCTGCTGGAATTGAACCCATGACCTTTTTTGAACCCATTTTATCAAGTGAGCCATACAGGACCTAGATGTGTGATCTCTCTGCCTCACGTGATGGAGCAGGTGGAACACGTGGGGGGCTTTTATAGGAGCTCTCCTCCTCATCCCCCTCCCTCCTCTCCTCTCTTATTTCCTGAATGAAGGGCAAGGTGAATTATTTGCTTCAGCAAGCAAAACACTCACAGGCTATATTACTTAGCATCACATTTAGACTGTAATGAATTTAATCAGTTCTACATCAACATAGTATGTCCTAATCCTACTACTAAAGCAGTTTTGTACTTTTACCTTTACATTTGTCTCATTATATCTTCTTACATTCATGACTCAGTCTTTAGTATGTGGATGTGACCTCTGGGGGAATTTAACCCCACGACCTTGCATTTGCTAGCTCTCTTACCAACTGAGCCACGCTGGAGCATTACTCCACTCTGCTTTAATGTAGCATTTTATTCCTCCATTATATTACCTCAGTCTGATGAGGCCAAGTTCCAAATGGCACCCTATTCCCTACATAGAGCACTACTAGGGCACTCATCAAAGGTAGGGCACTATTTTAGGATGCAACCTAAGTAGACACTAGATCATTTCTCCCATCCTATCAGCAGGGAAACATATTACAGCTGCTTTGAAAGGAACAGAGGATTGGCAGATACATATCAGACAGACAGTGGAAATGGAATATATTCAATTGAAAGATGGGTGGGGGAAAACAAATTTAAAAAATCCTGGGATGTTTTGTAGGTTATGTAAAGAGTACTGAAAAGTATTTTGGAGTCAATTAACCTTTTTATAACATTTTGAGGCCAGTTCTTAAAAGAAACTGCATAATAATGTTCTCCATTGACCTTTGATCCAATAAAGCCTTAGATTTGACCACTCACATACTGTACGAGGGAAGATAGACCAACACGAACATTGACATGAACACCTGCTGGGTGCTGACGAACTGTGGTGATCAAACATGTACAATGGCGCCGGAAGAAATGGCAGCCGTTTTCCAGGCGCCTAACCGATTGTGCTGTTATGTGTTTTTTTCTTCAGTTTTTGTAACTTATTTTGTACATAATGTTTCTGCCACTGTATCTTACGGCAAAAAAGAGCTTCTGGATATCAGGACAGCGGTGACTCACCTCGGATTAGACGAAGATGCACAGGATGTACTTCAGACACCCGACAAGGTCAAAATCCCCGTCATTGGCAAGAGAAAGAGACGCAGGTATAGAGGACACAGGGCGGGGAGCCTCGTAAGGATCCGCCGATGGTGAGTGGGAAATCTTCCCTTAACATCAATATTACTGGCCAAAGTATTGGACAATAAATTAAACGAGGTACGATCACGAATATCCTACCAACGGGACATCAAAAACTGTAATATCTTATGTTTCACCAAATCGTAGCTGAATGACGACATGGAAAACATTCAGCTAGCGGGATATACGCTGCACCGGCTAGACCAAACAACCCACTCCGGCAACATCGAGAGCATCTTTACTGGTTGCATCACTGCCTGGTACGACAAAGCACCCCCCCCCCCCATTCTCATCAAAAAGGCTGTAGGTTGAGAGCTTCAATTTCCTTGGTGTCCACATCACCAACAAACTATCATGGTCCAAACACACCAAGACAGTTGTGAAGAGGGCATGACAAAACCTATTCCCCCTCAGGAGACTGAAAAGATTCGGTATGGGTCCTCAGATCCTCAAAAGGTTCTACAGCTGCAACATCGAGAGCATCTTTATTGGTTGCATCACTGCCTGGTACGGCAACTGCTCGGGGTCCGACCGCAAAGCAGTACAGAGGGTAGTGCGTAAGGCCCAGTACATCACTGGGACTAAGCTGCTTGCCATCCAGGACCTCAGAGGATGGCCAGTAAAGTTGTCAACGACCCCAGCCACTCCAGTCATAGACTGTTCTCTCGGCTACCACATGGAAAGCGGTGCCGGAGTGCCAAGTCTAGGACCAAAAGGCTTCTCAACAACTTTTACCCCCAAGCCATAAGACTACTGAACAACTAATCAAATGGCTCCCCGGACTATTTGCATTGTGTCCTGCCACTTCCCACCCTCGCACACGATGCCGTACACGCGGTCTGCCATCTGCCCGGTACAGTTTGAAACCATTGCTTAATCCGTGAAGAGCCCATTTCTCCAGCGTGCCAGTGGCCAATGAATGTGATCATTTGCACTTTGATGCCGGTTACGACGCCAAACTGCAGTCAGGTCAAGACCCTGGTGAGGACGACGAGCACGCAGATGAGCTTCCCTGAGACGGTTTCTGACAGTTTGTTCAGAAATTCTTGTGCAAACCCACAGGTTTTATCAGCTGTCTGGGTGACTGGTCTCAGACGATCCCGCAGGTGTATAAGCCGGATGCGGAGGTCCTGGGCTGGCGTGGTTACACGTGGTTTGCGGTTGTGAGGCTGGTTCGACGAACTGCCAAATTCTCTAAAACGACGTTGGAAATGGCTTATGGTAGAGAAATTAACATAAAATTATCTGGCAACAGTTCTGGTGGACATTCCTGCAGTCAGCATGCCAATTGCATGCTTGCTCAATTTGAGACTTCTATGGCATTGAGTTGTGACAAAACTTTACATTTTAGAGTGGCCTTTTATTGTTTACAGCACAAGGTGCATCTGTGTAATGATCATGCTGTTTAATCAGCTTCTTGATATGCCACACCTGTCGGGTGGATGGATTATCTTGGAAAAGGAGGAATGCTCACTGACAGGGATATAAATTAATTTGAGCACAACATTTCTGAGAATATGCTTTTTTTGCAAATGGAACATTTCTGTAATCTTTTATTTCAGCTCCTAAAACATGGAACCAACACTACATGTTGATTTTATATTTTTGTTCTGTAAAGAAAATAATTAAACTAAATAATGAGGATTTCTATCAGCCTAATCGAGGTGTAGAGTACATGTCACATTCCAATGTTCATGTTGGGGCGGCAGGGTAGCCTAGTGGTTAGAGCGTTGGACTAGTAACTGGAAGGTTGCGAGTTCAAACCCCCGAGCTGACAAGGTACAAATCTGTCGTTCTGCCCCTGAACAGGCAGTTAACCCACTGTTCCCAGGCCGTCATTGAAAATAAGAATGTTCTTAACTGACTTGCCTGGTTAAATAAAGGTTTAAAAAAAAAAAAAAAAATTCCAGTGGCATAATGCCAGAAGCCGCTTGTGGATTTGACAGCTCTAAAGCAGTTCCTCCTCCGACATCACGAAAACAACCGCTTAAGAGCCCTTATTAGACATGTCAAAGCTAGGGATTGGTTAAGAAGTTTACATGGTGCCAGGGAGATAGGTATGAGTATATAAGCCTTAGTTCAACCTGAAGAGCTCATCATTATTCCCTTAGTTTCATGTGTCTAAATTGGATCTGCCATTGTAATATTTTAATGTTGAAACACGATTAAGAAAAAAAGCCACACATGGATGGATCCAATGCAATACATTTAATAAATATGATTGAGACCCTGTATGGACATGTTTAGATTTCTGATTGTAGCCTATACATGGTAATCTTCTTCTTCTCCTCCTCTCCCTTTTTTTCTCTTTTGTATATATCCCTCTTTGTTTGTCTGTCTCTTTTAGACAAAAACTAGCTTACAGATGAGTCCATCAAACAACATTACTTGCATAATTTCTGATCCCACTTTTTTTTACTCTACCACCCCCTCCTCTGGTTGGAGGACCTGGTGTAAAACATAAACATTCAATATACATTACCAGTCAAAAGTTTGGAAAAACCTGCTCATTCAAGGGTTTTTCTTTATTTTGACTATTTTCTACATTGTAGAATAATAGGGAAGACATCAAGACTATGAAATAACACGTATGGAATCATGCAGTAACCAAAAAAGTGTTAAACAAATTAAACTATATATTTTAGATCTTCAAAGTGCCACCCTTTGCCTTGATGACAGCTTTGCACACTCTTCACATTCTCTCAACCAGCTTCTTGAGGAATGCTTTTCCAACAGTCTTGATGGAGTTCCCACATACAGTAGAAGTCAGAAGTTTACATACACTTAGGTTGGAGTCATTAAAACTCATTTTTCAACCACTCCACAAATTTCTTGTTAACAAAGTATAGTTTTTGCAAGTCAGTTAGGACATCTACTTTGTGCACGACACAAGTAATTTTTCCAACGATTGTTTACAGATTATTTTACTTAGAATTCACTATCACAATTCCAGTGGGTCAGAAGTTTACATACAGTAAGTTGACTGCCTTTTAAACAGCTTGGAAGATTCCAGACAATTGTGTCATGGCTTTAGAAGCTTCGGATTGGCTAATTGACATCATTTGAGTCAATTGGAGGTGTACCTGTGGATGTATTTCAAGGCCTCCCTTCAAACTCAGTGCCTCTTTGCTTGACATCATGGGAAAATCTAAAGAATCAGCCAAGACCTCAGAAAAACAATTGTAGACCTCCACAAATCTGGTTCATCATTGGGAGCTATTTCCAAACGCCTGAAGGTACCACATTCATCTGTACAAACAATAGTACGCAAGTATAAACACCGTGGGACCACGCAGCCGTCATACCGCTAAGGAAGGAGATGCGTTCTGTCTCCTAGAGATTAACGTACTTTGGTGCGCAAATCAGTCCCAGAACAACAGCAAAGGACCTTGTGAAGATGCTGGAGGAAACCGGTACAATAATCTATATCCACAGTTAAATGGGGCCTATATCGACATAACCTGAAAGGCCGCTCAGCAAGGAAGAAGCCACTTCTCAAACTGCCATAAAAAAGCCAGACTACGGTTTGCAACTGCACATGGGGACAAAGATGGTACTTTTGGAAAATGTCCTCTGGTCTGATGAAACAAAAATATAATTTTTTGGCCATAATAACCATTTTGTTTGGAGGAAAAAGGGGGAGGCTTGCAAGCACGAAGAACACCATCCCAACCATGAAGCACGGGGGTGGCAGCATCATGTTGTGGGGATGCTTTGCTGCAGGGACTGGTGCACTTCACAAAATAGATGGCATCATGAGGTAGGAAAATTGTGGATATATTGAAGCAGCATCTCAAGACATCAGTCAGGAAGATAAAGCTTGGTCGCAAATGGGTCTTCCTAATGGACAATGACCCCAAGCATACTTCCAAAGTTGTGGCAAAATGGCTTAAAGACAAGTCAATGTATTGGAGTGGCCATCACAAAGTCCTAACCTCAAACCTATATTTGTGGGCAGAACTGAAAAGGCGTGTGTGAGCAAAGAGACCTACAAACCTGACTCAGTTACACCAGCTCTGTCAGGAGGAATGGGCCAAAATTCACTCAAGTGTGCCTTGAATTCTAAATAAATCACAGGCCGTGTCACCAGCAAAGTTCCCCCATACCGTCACACCACCTCCTACATGCTTCACGGTGGGAAGCACACATGCAGAGATCGTCCGTTTAGTTGTGGACAGGTGTCTTTTATACTGATAACAAGTTCAAACGGGTGGCATTAATACAGGTAACGAGTGGAGGACAGAGGAGCCCCTTTAAGAAGAAGTTACAGGTCTGTGAGAGCCAGAAATCTTGCTTGTTTGTAGGTGACCAAATACTGATTTTCCATCATAATTTGCAAATAAATAAATAAAAAATCCTACAATGTGATTTTCTGGATTTTTTTTCTCATTTTGTCTGTCATAGTTGAAGTGTACCTATGATGAAAATTACAGAACTCTCTTATATTTTTAAGTGGGAGAACTTGCACAATTGGTGGCTGACTAAATACTTTTTTGCTCCACTGTATGCCAGTTACGTTTATGGGGGGTCAATTAAGGAAGACATCCTCTTTTGCAAACCACTGGAAACCAGGACAACAGGAGAGGATATGTTTAAAGTACTGGACAGCTTTATGACATCAAATGGACTTTGGTGGTCAAAAGCCATGACAGAGAGACATTGTGGAGTGCAAGCAGTTGCTCCCGATGCCGCTTGGGTACACTGCAGCATCCACCGAGAGGCTCTTGCTGCCAAAGGATTGCCTGACAGCTTGAAATACGTTTTGGACACTACAGTGAAAATGTTTAATTTTGTTAAAGCAAGGCCCCTGAACTCCCGTGTATTTTCTGCACTATGCAATTATATGGGCAGCGACCATGTAACACTTTTACAACATACAGAAGTACGCTGGTTAACGAGGGGCCATCATTTTCACTTGTCTGACCACTTGCACGATGACGAGTTTCTCACACGACTGGCCTATCTGGGTGATGTTTTTTCTCTCTTGAATGATCTGAATCTAGGATTACAGGGACTCCAACTATATTCAATGTGCGGGACAAAATTGAGGCTATGATTAAGAAATTGGAGCTCTTCTTTGTCTGCATTAACAATCACAAACGACTGGATTCGTTATCCCTTTCATGCTCTGCCTCCAGTCCACTTACTGATATCTGAACAGAAGAGCCTCATCTAAGTTGCAACGAGCGGTTCTGTGAAAATGTTATTTAATCAGAAGCCACTGCCAGATTTCTAGATTGGGCTGCGCTCAGAGTATCCTGCCTTGGCAAATCATGCTGTTAAGACACTGATGCCCTTTGCAACCACGTACCTATGTGAGAGTGGATTCTCTAGCATGAAAACTAAATACAGGCACAGACTGTGTGTGGAAAATGATTTAAGGCTGAGACTCTCCAATACAACCCAACATTGCAGAGTTATGTACATCCTTTCAAGCACACCCTTCTCATTAACCTGTGGTGAGTTTATTCACCATTTTCAATGAACAAATAAGGTTTTATATGTAAGATGGGTTAAATAAAGAGCAAAATTATTGATTATTATTATTTGTGCCCTGGTCCTATAAGAGCTCTGTCACTTCCCATGAGCCAGGTTGTGACAAACTCACACTCATTCTTCTGTTTAATAAATGTATTGTGTGTGTGGCAGGCTTACAATGATGGCAAAAAACATTTGACAGTGCGCTGACCCTGGTGCTGGAGGGGGTACACAGCTGGAGGTTGAATGTTTGAAGGGGTACGGGACTATAACAAGTCCCGTGTTTAGAGAGAGACCCAATCTGTAATATAGTACACTTACCATAGTTAGCTTTTAACCCTGATAAATTTGATAAATTCTCCATGTCCTCAATAAGGCCCTTCAAGGTTGAAGGACTCAAGATAACTTGAATCATTTAGTCCCTTAATGTTATCATCAGACTTTTATCGCTAACACTTCAAAGGATATAATAAATAGGTATGGTGATAAAGGGCAACCTTGTTTTACACCTCTTGACAGCTCAAAACTTTCAGAGAAGTATCCGTTGTTGATTATTTTACATAAAGAGTTGTTGTACATTACCCATCTTATGAGAGATTCTCCAAAGTTAAAAAATCAAGGCACTCATAAACAGATTCTAGGCATACTGTATCAAAGGATTTCTCAATCTGCTATAAAGATTATATCTGGTTTCCTTATATTCTGTATTTGTCTGTCTTCTCTTTTTCCTCCCACATTACAGATCCATCCATTGACTGAATGCCAAATAGGGCTCATTATTCAGTGTGTGTGTGCATGCGCGCGTGTGCTCTTCATATGCATTCCCCCGTATTAACTACAGGCTTTATCAAGAGTGTGTGTTCCTCCAGGATTATGTGTGTTCATCAATTAGTGTGTTGCTAATGAGTGCTGCAATTATCGGGGGTTTAATATGTACTAACGACAACGCAGTTCATTGAAACACTACTCCCTTTTGATTGGTGGGAAGGGGAAGGGGTGGGAGAGTTAAGTGTTATGTACCAAATGGCTCCCGATTATAGTCCACTACCTTTGACCAGAGCCCTTTCAGCAATTCATCCATTTAAGGTTTTATATTGACGTATTACCTGCTATCAATTATATAGTTTATCTATTGATGAATTCCTTTATACACTTTTGTGTGAAAAGGGCTGCTTATCGTGATGACTTGAAATAATAGTGTTACTTTTGCATATGTATGTGGACACCCCTTCAAATTAGTGGATTCAGCTATTACTGAAGAACTCAGTGACTTTCAATATGGCACCGTCATAGGATGCCGATGCCACCTTTCCAACAAGTCAGTTTGTCAAATATTTGCCCTGCTAGAGTTACCCTGGTCAACTGTAAGTACTGTTATTGTGAAGTAGAAACGTCTAGGACCAACAACGGTAGGCCACACAAGCTCACAGAACGGGACCACAGAGTGCTGAAGCGCTTAAAAATGGTCTGTCCTCGGTTGCAACACTCACTACCTAGTTCCAAACTGCCTCTGTAATAGGGCTGTTGCGGTGACCGTATTACTGCCACCAGCAGTCACGAGTCATGAACGTAGTCAAATTCCACATTACCGTTTTGTCACGGTAATTAGGCTTCTCCAAGCTCTCTTGCTGCTGCTGGTCATTAGTAGCCTACCAAACTTGCTAACTGCCTGGTACTCAGCACTCTGTTGTCCCTCTAATCACTCTGACATCCATGCAAACACTTCATGAGAGCCCATGAGCTCATGTTGCACAACATTTCTATAGGCTATGCAATTGCGGGAGAAAACGCAGTGATGGCCGCTAATAAAAATATGAGGATCCCATCAGCTTTCTATAGGCTAGGCTTACTATACTTATTTCTCAACTTTCCTAATGTTAAGCACATTGTTAGCTTTACAACGGGAGTATAACCTACCTGGCTGGCATGAAAATAAACCACAGGGAAAAGCGTCCTCCATTCCTATCTATTTTCTCCGGCTGCCCCTGTTTCGATACAGATGCACGATAACGGTCCATTCTAAATCAAAACAAATGTCACACATATATATTATTTAGTATATGTTAAGATAAGATTAAATCAAGAATAGTCTGATGGGTGACAATATTAGCCTATCACTTGATATATTATCACTTGTGAATGATGACCAGCATAAGAAACAATGCTTCTTCTTTTTTTATCATAGTCGCTACTTTTTCTAATCATAGTCACACACCTCTTGTAGCCAGCCCATGGGCCTATATGTTTTATATGGGATTGTATTCCAACTAAAGTGGCCAAATATCTTCTTAAAATGAATCACATTTATCCATTTTACAATGGGCGTAGAGCCTAACTGGCATATGTAAGCAGTCTGAGTTTCAAGTTTGGGAGAGATCATTTTCACCATAAAAATTGAACATTTGCGCTTTAAGCCTACTACCATGTGCACATTGCTAGTGGTTGAAATAATTTGGGATCTATCGCATCCCACTACTATCCCAGACTATGTTTGGAATATTTATGTATCACACAGAATAGAATAGGTTGACTTTTGTACTATGGAGGATAAAAGATAGGCTAGTGCTTTTGCTGTTCATTAGGCCTGCTCATCTTGTTGGCTGACAAAGTAAATGTGGTCAGTTCTTCCAATATCTTCAATATGCACCTTGGAATTGGATAAGGACACGCGCAATTGTGTCCCCGATGTGTATGTCTTCACTTCTAGCCTGTAAGAAAGACCCAATCACGTGAGAGCCATGTGAATGAGAGGCGATTCGGGTTGCGCAGCACACTCAGGGAGAAGGGCACAACGCAGCACTCCGGGCCGCAAAAGGCATGGATAATTTTTATTGGGTGCATTACGGCCACAAAGGGTATGCTGCCGGGAAATTCGAGGCATTATCAAGTGCTTGTCAAATTGTGAATGAGAGACTATTGTAGTGTGTACAGCCTGCGTACAGCAGAGCTCATGCCTTTTCAAGTGACGTTTTTCAAATCATCATTAGCCCAACATTTGTAGAACAAGTAAAGTTTGCATTAATAACTCTAAATTAAGCATAAAGGAGAACCTATTTCTTTGTTAACCACTCAACACAGAATAGCCACGTGTCCGCACTCCTTCAAATCATTTGGAAAAAATATCCTTTTATTTTATTCCTTTATTTTATTCAGCTTTGTTCAATTGTATTCTTCATACTATAAAATAATGCCACGGAATTATAAGCAAATGTTGTCTGCTAAATGAACTAGTGTAGCCCACAGCCATTTGGGATAGCCACATCAGGACCTAACTTAAGGACAGCTCGTGTATGCTATTCTTTTCTTCTGAAATAAACTACTATTTTCTTCATATCATGCTTCTTTAGACCTGTCTAAAATAAATAATGGATTTATTGTGAAGGTGTAGGCTATATTACATGGATTTATTAGACTTTTTAAAATGGCTTGTAGCTATGTGTGGAAGCCAGGAGATGCTAAATATGTTTATGTTAATTAACAGTCAATTACCGTGAGACCGACAGTTATGTGCTGACCAAATTTTGTGACCGCCACAGCCCTATTCTGGAAGCAATGTCAGCACAATAACTGTTCGTTGAGAGCTTCATGAAAAAGCAGACTGCGAGCCAGTCCTAATCGCCCAAACTCACCAATGCTCTTGTGGCTGAAACAACACAGAATAAAACACTTAATACGACTCATTATGGTAGTGACTGCCCATTACTGCTTATCACTTGTTAACCATCATTTATTTGATTTACTTTAATCAAATATGTAAGTTGTTGTTTATAATATATTACATTTGTTTTATTTGATGAATTTATTATTTAATTCAGTCATCTTCTCATCTCTATAGTTTTGCTGCCTTTGCTGTCTGACAAAATCCCTATTTTTAGCAGTTCTTCAAAGTAAATAAGGCATACTTTTATAATATATGCCATTTAGCAGTCACTTTTATCAAAAGCGACTTAGTCATGCCTGCATACATTTATACATTAGTTATTAGTTGTCACTAGTTACCACAGCCACATAGTCATAAAGCCTGCATATTTCTACAATTTATCTTCTTAAAATGTGATTTTAAACCTAACCCTAATCTTAACCACACTGCTAACCTGATGCCTAACTAGTGGAAACCCTCCCTCTCTGTGACTGCCCCACATAGACCGGACAAGTAAGTGCGCAATGGATTGCAGTTAATTACCACATTTTTTGTGCTAAACTATGTCGAATATTGGCCTGTTGGAAACTACAATTCCCTACTACATTGCACAGTTCGGGCTTGATCTGAGTTCTGTCTAGAGAAACTGCATTGATCTCACAGAAACCCCCCCCAGAACAAAATCAAATGTTCAAATAATTGATCCAACGTTGATCAATTAGTTGTTTAAAAAACGGAAAATTATAATTTATGTTAATCGCTCAGCACTAGTTATAACCTCTTCTCAGGTGCTGTGCCATGCTATAACAGAGCATGTGGAGGATGCTGGGGTCCACTCTGGAGATGCCACCCTCATGCTACCTACCCAGAGCATCAGCCAGGGGGCCCTAGAGAAGGTCAGTGTGTGTGTGTGTGTATCATGCTGTTTTTTTTTACCCACCTACTAGGGGCTGACTCACTCAAAACATGTCTCACATCAATCATGAAAGTGTGCATCGTTATGAAAAGTTTCCACATTTTATTTGTTAGACTGTTAGTCTGTTGGCCTGCCTACATTTAGGATCACTGACTCCTGACAGGGAATTCATTATTAGGCTGTGGGTTATATTGATTTTTCACTACTGTAATCCATTGCCCAGGCTGTGAATATGTGAATAATTTATACTGAGTTATAGGTTCGTCTTTGATGGAAGCTTCATATTTAGTATTTGTCCTCCATTACTCTCAGGTGAAGAGTGCCACACGGAAAATTGCTAAGGCGTTTGAGATCTCTGGTCCATTCAATACTCAGTTCCTAGTGAAAGGCAACGATGTCATGGTAAGTGTGTGTGTGCGTGTGTGTGACGCCTGACGGAATACGTTAGAGAAAGCTATAAATGATCACTTGACGTTTTCAGTCGTAAAAAAAAAAAAAAAAAGAGTAGCAATTTGGTCATGAATTGAAATACAGAATCTCGGTGTGGTGTGGTCACAGTGAATTCCAAAGATGAAAAGATGGATACAGTGCCTTCAGAAAGTATTCATACCCCATGACTTAATCCACATTTTGTTGTTAACAGCCGGAATTCTCAGCCATCTACACACAATACCCAGTAATGACAAAAGTTAAAACATGTTTTTAGAAATGTTTGATAATTTAATGAAAATTAAATACAGAATTATGTCATTTACGTAGGTATTCACACCCCTCAGTCAATACATGTTAGAATCACCTTTGGCAGCGATCTTTCTGGGTAAGTCTGTTAAGAGCTTTGCATACCTGAATTGTACAATATTTGCACATTTTTCTTTTAAAAATTCTTCAAGCTCTGTCAAGTTGATTGTTGATCAGTGTCAGACAGCCATTTTCAAGTCTTGCCATGGATTTTCAAACCGATTTAAGTCAAAACTGTAACTAGGCCTCCCGGGTGGCGCAGTGGTTAAGGGCGCTGTACTGCAGCGCCAGCTTTGCCACCAGAGACGCACAATTGGCCCAGCGTCGTCTGGGTTAGGGAGGGCTTGGCCGGTAGGGATATCCTTGACTTATCGAGCACCAGCGACTCCTGTGGCGGGCCTGGCGCAGTGCGCACTAACCGGAGGACGCATGACTTTCAACCTTCGTCTCTCCCGAGCCCGTACGGGAGTTGTAGCGATGAGACAAGATAGTAGCTACTAAAACAATTGGATACCACGAAATTGGGGAGAAAAAGGGGTAAAAAAAAAGAAGGCCACTCAGGAACATTCAATGTCATCTTGGTAAGCAACTCCAGTGTATATTTGGCCTTGTGTTTTAGGTTATTGTCCTGCTGAAAGGTGAATTTATCTCCCAGTGTCTGTTGAAAGCAGACTGAATCAGGTTTTCCTCTAGAATTTTGCCTGTACTTAGCTCTATTCTGTTTCTTTTTAACCTTAAAAAACTCCCTAGTTCTTGCCGATGACAAACATACCCATAACATGATGCAGGACCACCATGCTTGAAAATATGGTGGTGTTTGATTTGGACCAAACATAAGGCTTTGTATTCAGGACATAAAGTGCATTTCTCTGACAGATTTTTTTGCCTTATTGCAAACAGGATGCATGTTTTGGAATATTTGTATTCTGTACAGGCTTCCTTCTTTTCACTCTGTCATTTAGGTTAGTAATGTGGAGTAACTACAACGTGGTTGATCCATCCTCAGTTTTCTCCTCTCACAGTGATTGAACTTTGTAACTGTTTTAAAGTCACCTTAACCTCTTCAGTCGACCCTCTACTTTTTTGAACATTCTGTTAAAAATCGCGCAACATTTCAGCGCCCTGCTACTCATGCCAGGAATATAGTATATGCATTTGCTTAGTCTGTGTGGATAGAAAACACTCAGACGTTTAAAAAACTGGTTAAATCACTGCTGTGGCTTTACCAGAACGGCATTTACATCGAAAAGCACAGGAAAAACTGATCACTGAAAATGGGAAAATATATCCATGCGCTACTTGATCCCATTGATAAAGGTGAACCACAATTAATTGACTGAGGTTGCAGTACCTACAGCTTCCACACGGTGTCTAGAGTCTTGTCATTTCCCTTCGAGTTTTTTCTTGGTCAAACACATGCAGGACACCGTATCTAAATCCGGTCTAGGACCGGATATTTTCCTTGAGTTTCTAGCCGGACATTTTTCCAGACGGACAGCTAATGATCTTTACATCGCCTCCTGATGAATTTTATCGCTTATTAACGTTTACTAATACCTAAAGTTGCATTACAAACGTATTTCGAAGTGTTTTGTGAAAGTTTATCATCGACTTTTTGAATTTAAAAAAATGACGTTACGTTTTGAAACGATGTTTTTTTCGTTTATCACACAGTCTACATATAACGATATCTAGGCTTTATATGGACCGATTTAATCGAAATAAAGACCCAAATAGTGTTTATGGGACATCTAGGAGTGCCAACAAAGAAGATGGTGAAAGGTAATGAATGTTTTCTATTTTATTGTGCGGTTTGTGTAACGCCGAAATGCTAATTATTTTGTTTACGTCCCCTGTGGGTCTTTTGGGGTGTTGCATGCTATCAGATAATAGCTTCTCATGCTTTCGCCGAAAAGCATTTAAAAAATCTGACTTGTTGCCTGGATTCACAACGAGTGTAGCTTTAATTCGATACCCTGCATGTGTATTTTAATGAACTTTTGAGTTTTAACTAATACTATTAGCATTTAGCGTAGCGCATTTGCATTTCCAGAGCTCTAGTTGGGACGCAAGCGTCCCGAGTAGAAGCAACAGGTTAAGCCTCATGGTTAAATCCCTGAGCGGTTTCCTTCCTCTCTGGCAACTGAGTTAGGAAGTAAACCTGTGTCTTTGTAGTGACTGGGTGTATTGATGCACAATCCAACGGGTAATTTGTAACTTCACCATATTCAATGTCTGCTTTTTTTTAACGTTTTTTTTTTGCCATCTAAAGGGTGTGAATCATTTTTGAAGACGCATGTAGATTTCATTATGAATACTGTTCTTCAATTTAATTTGTCAAATGTGTCTGTTTTCTTGATCAAAAAGTGCCTTCGGTGGTTGGCGTGGCAGAGGCAATGAGTGAAGTCAAAATTTTAGAGGTTTCGTCCTGCTAATGTAGATTTTTGTTTGTTGCATATTTAAGCCAATTTCCTGCAATTTACACACTTCACCATGAAGCTGAGAATTTGTATCAGTTTAAACCACATTTCCTGCAAATCTACACATTTTTGTTGTAGTTTTGAAGCACATTTCCTGTTAGTTGCCATGGAGCTGAGAGAACTTAGTTTTAAGCTAGTTTCCTGCAATTCTGTGCGTTTTGACATGGCTAATGTTGTGTTATTTTGCTCAAATATAATAACAAAATTAAAACTGGTGTTCAACATAAAAATAATAGTAATTTAGCAGACACCCTTATCCAGAGCGACTTACAGGAGCAATTAGTGCCTCGCTCAAGGGCACATCGACAGATGTTTTTACCTAATCGGCTTGAGAATTTGAACCAGCAATGTTTCGGTTACTGCCCCAACACTCTGAACTGCTCTTAACCACAAATTCCATTGCTTTATGGGTTTTCAATTCTCCTTGACTGTCTAGCTTTTATTTTGGTTATCAGAGATTATATTATAAAAAATAAATAGGTCCATTATTCTTTCTAAAAACCTGTTTTCGCTTTGTCATTATGGGGTATTGTGTGTAGATAAGGATTTTTATTTATTTAATCAATTAGAATAAGGCTGAATACTTTCTGAATGCACTGTATTTGGTTTACACTGAAAGCGTTTTCCCATCCCAAAAATGATTTATTTATGTATTTTATTTTTTACACTGTTTGGATTCAGGCGACTTGAGAAAAAAAGATTAGGCGGATTAAAATGGCAGAAAAATCCCAGATTGAGATCATAGTTTCTTTCTTGAAATTTTATTTTAGGCATTCGATAAACATGTAAAAGCAACACAAATAAAAGTTAAGGCAAGAGGTGACTCTTTTCACAGCACACTATAGCAGTTTTTCCCAAACTACTGGGGCCCCCGCTGGGTGCACATTTTGGGTTTTACCCTAGCACTACACAGTTGATTCAAATAATCAAAGCTTGATGTGTGGAAATAGTTAGGACACATCGTTCAATTAATCAATGAAATTGGGCCTTTTTTTACAGTTGCCACTAAGTGCTTAATGGTAATAGTAGCTCGGCCCATCCTCCTCCAACTGTACTGGTTTAGAATGAAAATGTGTGTGTGCGTTCCTCCCCGCCAGGTGATAGAGTGTAACCTGCGAGCATCACGCTCCTTCCCCTTCGTATCTAAGACCATCGGTGTGGACTTCATTAGTGTGGCTACACGGGTCATGGTGGGTGAACCCCAGGATGAGGCTGCTCTGCCTTCTCTGGAGAACCCCATCATCCCCGTTGACTATGTGGGAATCAAGGTGAGGCTCTGTGACTACAGGGCTCTGTCCCAATATCCATACTAGCACACTACTTAGAATGAAGCAATAAGGGGAGACTACAGGGCTCTGTCCCAATATCCACACTAGCACACTACTTAGAATGAAGCAATAAGGGGAGACTACAGGGCTCTGTCCCAATATCCACACTAGCACACTACTTAGAATGAAGCGATAAATCATATTTTTTTGCTATCATAGGTGTCTTACTATGCAATAGACTAAAGAGTAGCAAAGGGACCCTGATTAAAAGTGGTAATAGCACCAACCTCTCCTATTGCCATTTTCACCTATTATACCCTCCATAATAGTCTTAATAATGACCATGTATTCTGTGGACTGGCCTGCAGTAAACTGTGGGGGGACTATTGTACTGCTTTAGGCATGGTAGAACACTCCCACACAGGGAGGAGGGTGATATATGTACAATAAGTATGATTAGCCATATGAAGCCTATTATTTAGGCCCTGTGTTTTGGTTAATCATGTCACATGACCTGGAGTTTAACCTTTATTTATAGCGATTTTTCACCAAACAGTCTCATTTTCTTTTCATGACGATTGCTTTTATTTTTGGTCTAATTCTAATTTCGGGAAAGGCTTAAAATAAAGTTTAAATCCAGGTCATGTGACAACCTAAACACATGGACCTTCCAATGAATATGGGGTGGAAAGGAGACACACGCTCTCGAGTGGCGCAGTGGTCTAAAGCACTGCATCTCAGTGCAAGAGGCGTCACTACAGTCCCCGGTTCGAATCCAGCCTGTATCACATCCGGCTGTGATTGGAAGTCCCATAGAGCGGCACACAATTTTCCCAGCGCTGTCTGGGTTTGGCCGGGGTAGGCCATCATTGTAAATAATAATTTGTTCTTAACTGACTTGCCTAGTTAAATAAAAGTTAAATAAATACATCTCTGTAGTTTAGTGCTGAATTGCCTAGACCCTAAGGATGCTTCCCAAATGGCACCCAGCCTATTCCCTGTATAGTGGACCCAATGGGCTCTGGTCAAAAGTAGTGCACTTATATAGGGAATAAGCTGCCAGGGACATGGTTAAAAATAGTGCACTATATATGTAATAGGTTGCTATTTAAGACTTGTTAAGTGTTATGGCAAGGACCTAAAACTACATTTTTTGTCTACCAGCCACTTTAGCAGGTAGATAAAATAATCCAGGGGCCACTCAGATTTTTTTACCAGCCAAAATATTTTCCTCATTAATTACACCAAAAAAACTAGTAAGAAGTAATGTGATATTTGAAATTGTGTTTTTTACATTGGATAAAAGTAGAGATTGTATATCATACACTGCAGTTGAGGAACAATTGGAAACCCCACTTTTGAGAAAATGGCCATTGAATGAATGTTGATAAACTTGTAACCCCACATTTTGAGAAAATGGCCCTTGAATCCTTTGGTAAACCTACTGGAGAGCTCTTCTTTGTCTACACCCATTCAGCATCGTTCACACCCGCTTAAGCCTTAGCCCCAACCATCTCTTTAAGGATTCACATGTGAGGCCATGTGGTAAACACGCTATATCAAATTAAATCTATGTTTATTTGTCACATGCACAGGATACAGAAGGTGTAAACGGTGCAGCGATAGTACTTGCATAGTAGGGATATCAAAAACAGTGTGTCCAGATAAAAATATTTTATAAATATTTGATCGTTATTAGATGATGCTTACCTGACACACTTGTGTTTCCTTCATGTGGAGGAAAGGCTATAACCACCCCTCACCCACATCTAGCTAAGTGGATGTGTCACTATTGTCTAGACATGTACTCTTACATGGATGAACGCTTCACTGCAGACTGGAACCATTTAACTCTATTTTGTTTGTAGCTACATCTTGTTTGGCCAGCTTTGTGTCAAGTCACTCCGGTTCACACTGACCGTGGCGTGTGCAGAAAGTAGCCCATCACTTTATCCTACTGCTCTGTCGATAGCACCTGCTAAATTCAGGGCATCAAATGTTGTTGAGAAAAGTAGCAAAACGTTTGTAGTTCTCGATGGCTAACGTTATATCTTTCAAAAACGGCAAGGTAGAAAGGGCTGTCAACACATACTGAACAGCTCACGTAATAGACAGAAGCGCGCTTACATCTCAGTTCAATCCAAACTCATCTCCCGGAATGTCCAGACCATACATTATCTCAGCCAATCATGGCTAGTGGGAAGGTTCCTGTTTTTTTTCCCCTGGCTGAACCAACTAGGCTTGTAATTTAAAATGTTTATTAGTATTTATGGATGGAATACAAGTTTGTTATTAAGGCACATGAAGTTCACATATTCCAGAAGGTATTTCTGAAAAAAGAAAATGCATTTTGAAAAAAATATATATATTTACGTTTAAATGCTGCTCCTGTGAAGTAGTGACGTGCGTCATACGCCTAGTTTCCTGAAACGAGTCACACACTTTTAACCAAAATATCACAAATGAGACGACAATGTTCAGCTGCCCATTTAACATTACCGTTGTCATGACTCTCTCTCCTTGATGAGGATCAAAGGTGCCATATCAGCTTGGCACATGGCTGACAGATAGGGGGGGGCTGGTTGTATGACTTAACTTCTTACGGATGAAATCCCGTTAACGGGTTCGATTTGACAAGAGCCAGTGAAAGTGCAGGGCACCAAATTCAAACAACAGAAATCTCATAATTAAAATTCCTCAAACATACAAGTATTATACACCATTTAAAGATAAACATGTTGTTAATCCCACCACAGTGTCTGCTGTCAAAAAGGCTTTACAGCGAAAGCATACATTGCGATTATCTGAGGTCAGCACCTAGTCACAGAAAAACACAGCCATTTTTCCAGCCAAAGAGAGGAATCACAAAAAGCAGAAATGGAGATAAAATTCATCACTAACCTTTGATCTTCATCAGATGACACTCATAGGACTTCATGTTACACAATACATGTATGTTTTGTTCCATAAAGTTCATATTTATATCCAAAAATCTCAGTTTACATTGGCGCGTTATGTTCAGTAATGTTTCGCTTCCAAAACATCCGGTGATTTTGCAGAGAGCCACGTCAATTTACAGAAATACTCATCATAAATGTTGATGAAAATACAAGTGTTATACGTGGAATTAAAGATATACTTCTCCTTAATGCAACCGCTGTGTCAGATTTCAAAAGAGCTTTACGGAAAAAGCACACCATGCAATAATCTGAGTACAGCGCTCAGACACAGAAACCAGCCATACAGATACCCGCCATGTTGTGGAGTCAACAGAAGTCAGAAATATCATTATAAATATTCACTTACCTTTGGTGATCTTCATCAGAATGCAGGCACACTTAGTACAGACGAAAAGTCAAAAAAGTTGTATTACAGTTTGTAGAAACATGTCAAACGATGTATAGAATCAATCTTTAGGAGGTTTTTAACATAAATCTTCAATAATATTCCAACCGGACAATTCCTTTGTCTTTAGAAAGGAAAAGGAACGCTGCTAACTCTTACGGGCATGCGCGAGACTGAACTTATGGCATTCTGCCAGACACCTGACTCAAACAGCTCTTATTCTCCCCCCCTTCACAGTAGAAGCCTGAAACATGGTTCTAAAGAATGTTGACATCTAGTGGAAGCCTTAGGAAGTGCAATCGGACCAAATTTCCACTGTATATTGGATAGGCAAAGACTTGAAAACCTACAAACCTCAGATTTCCCACTTCCTGGTTGGATTTTCTTCTCAGTTTTAGAAACTTCAGAGTGCTTTCTATCCAAATCTACAAATAATATGCATATCTTCTGAGCCTGAGTAGCAGGCAGTTTACTCTGGGCACCTTAATCATCCAAGCTACTCAATACTGCCCCCCATCCATAAGAAGTTAACAGCCGACCATAAATAGTTTGCAGAAACGTTCTCTTTCTTGCACCGCAGTATTGGAGGACTGAAACTCCTTTGTTATAGAGAGTGTGGCCAACCTAAAAACTCTAAAATCAAAAGATTAGACATTGGAACATTATTTCTGAAATCCAAATGTTTGGAATGGTTGGTGGGGACTTAAATAATAATCATGTCACGTTGTTTATTATTTTGTGATGTCATTAATGATGGTATATCAAGGTAACTCAAAGTGTACACTTTCTATGTATCAGGTTTACATCTAAATGTTGTAATAATGATATGATTAAATATGAGAATACTTTTGTGAAGACAGCAATGTGATTTTAGCCTTGTAAATGAGTTTTATTTTTAAATAAACTTGTGCCCAGTCTGTAGCCACGCTCAAGTGAGCTCAGAGTTCAGAATGTCCCTGTGGCCAGAGTGCTTTAACTTCTTGCGTCGAGCCATCCCGGATCCGGGATCGTGAATACAGCCTCAAGCTCATTACCATAACGCAACGTTAACTATTCATGAAAATCGCAAATGAAATGAAATAAATATGCTAGCTCTCAAGCTTAGCCTTTTGTTAACAACACTGTCATCTCAGATTTTCAAAAATATGCTTCTCAACCATAGCAAAACAAGCATTTGTGTAACAGCATTTAGCGTTAGCATAGCATTTAGCGTTAGCATTCAGCAGGCAACATTTTCACAAAATCCAGAAAACCATTCAAATAAAATCATTTACCTTTGAAGAACTTCGGATGTTTTCAATGAGGATACTCTCAGTTAGATAGCAAATGTTCAGTTTTTCCTGAAAGATTATTTGTTTAGGAGAAATCGCTCCATTTTGTGCATCACGTTTAGCTAAGAAAAAAAAATGTATCCAGGGTTGTGTAAATCTATCAGCAAGCTCATTAGCATAACACAACGTTAACCTGATAGTACGCCCCATCCCGCATGCGGTATCGTTACTACAGCCTCAAGCTCATTACCATAACGCAACGTTAGCGATTTTTAAAAATCGCAAATGAAACGAAATAAATATGCCTGTTCTCAAGCTTATGCTTTTCTTAACAATCCTGTCGTCTCAGATTTTCAAAATATGCTTTAGAACCAGAGAAAATCACTAATTTGTGTAAGAGTGGTGATAGCTAGCTTAGCATTAGCGTTAGCATTTAGCACGCAACATATTCACAAAAACCAGCCAAGGAATCAAATAAAATAATTTACCTTTGAAGAACTTCAGATGTTTCAATGAGGAGACTCTCAGTTACATAGCAGATGTCCAGTTTTTCCTGAAAGATTCTTGTGTAGGACACATCGTTCCCTTTTGTTACTATGCATTTGGCTACCGAAACTAACCGAAAATTCAGTCACCTACATGTCGAACTTTTTTCCGAATTAACTCCATAATATTGACTGAAACATGGAAAACGTTGTTTGAATCAATCCTGAAGGTGGTTTGTCATATTTCTCTCCATTGAAAGCACCGTCCTTGTATCTAGCTTTTTCTGAGAAGTGACTGGGAAAATACTGGGAGTTGATTTTTGCGCACCAATTGCCACGCAGACACCAAGAGGGACACCTGGCAATTGTAGTCTCTTATGGTCAATCTTCCAATGATATGCCTACAAATACGTCACAATGCTGCAGAGACCTTGGGGAAACAAGAGAAAGAGTCCGTTCATTCCTGTCGCATTCACAGCCATATAAGGCGATCATGGAAAACGTAGCCTCAGAAATCCTGTGCATTTCCTGGTCGGTCATACATCTTGGTTTTGCCCGAAGCATTTGTTCTAAGGGACTCACAGTGAAAATCTTTGCATTTCTGGAAACGTAAGACTGTCTTCTTTCCAAAACTATCAATGCCAAGCATATTCGAGCATCTTTTCGTGACAAAATATTGCGCTTAAAACGGGCACGTCTTTTTATCCAAAAATGAAATACTGCCCCTAGAGTACTAACAGGTTAACTATTCATGAAAATCGCAAATGAAATGAAATCAATATGCTAGCTCTCAAGCTTAGCCTTTTGTTAACAACACTGTCATCTCAGATTTTCAAAAATATGCTTCTCAACCATAGCAAAACAAGCATTTGTGTAACAGTATTGATAGCTAGCGTTAGCATTTAGCGTTAGCATTTAGCGTTAGCATTCAGCAGGCAACATTTTCACAAAAACCAGAAAACCATTCAAATAAAATCATTTACCTTTTGAAGAACTTCGGATGTTTTCAATGAGGATACTCTCAGTTAGATAGCAAATGTTAAGTTTTTCCTGAAAGATTATTTGTGCAGAAGAAATCGGTCCGTTTTCTGCATCATGTTTGGCTACCAAAAAAAAACGAAAATTCATTCATCCAAACGCCAAACTTTCTTCCACATTAACTCCATAATATCGACTGAAACATGGTAAATGTTGTTTAGAATCAATTCTCAAGGTGTTTTTCACATATCTCATGATATATCATTCCTGGAAGTCTCCTCTCTGTCTCAATCACATGGATGAATGCAGCAGCTTGGAGATTACGCAACAATTTCAACAAAGGACACCGGGCGGACCCCTGGTAAATGTAGTCTCTTATGGCCAATCTTCTAATGATATGCCTACAAATACGTCACAATGCTGCAGACAACTTGGAGAAACGATAGAAAGGGCAGGCTAATTCGTGGCGCTTTAACAGCCATATAAGGAGACAATGAAAAACAGAGCGTCAAAATTCCTGCTCATTTCCTGTTTGAAGTTTCATCTTGGTTTCGCCTGTAGCATCAGTTCTGGGGCACTCATAGATAATATCTTTGCAGTTTTGGAAACGTCAGAGTGTTTTCTTTCCAAAGCTGCCAATTATATGCATAGTCGAGCATCTTTTCGTGACAAAATATTGCGCTTAAAACGGGCACGTTTTTTTATCCAATAATGACATAGCGCCCCCATAGGTTGAAGAGGTTAAATAAATAAAAATCCTCAGCAATCTACACACAATACCCCATAATGACAAAGCGAAACCAGTTTTTTAGAAATGTTTGCTTGGCCCCGGTGATGTACTGAGCCATACGCACTACCCTTTGTAGTGCCATGCGGTCAGAGGCTGAGCAATTGCCATACCAAGCAGTGATGCAACCTGTCAGGATGCTCTCGGTGTTGCAGCTGTAGAACATTTTGAGGATATGAGGTCCCATGTTACTGGGCGACCTTCAGACGAGTCTTGTGAGGACCGTGGGCGTCGTAGAGCAAAACAATCCATATGTACGTGACAGTCTCATCTTTCCATAGAGGGGTCATTATAGTTTCTAGGCCAAACTGTCCGGACGCTGTAGGTTGAAGAGGTTAAAGGACTAGCTAAGAATTAACATACAGACTAGAAAGTGTAGAGAGGTGGCTACACGTTGAAATGGTTAGAAACGTTGTACTGACGCCAGACTGCTTGGAGCAGTGGCTACACAGCTGAAAATGGTTTAAACTCTACAGACCAGCCGACATACAGCGCGAGCTGAACTTTACGAAATGGTTACAAACTCTCAACACAAGTGAAGAAGGTAGACTAGACCAGAACATTCACAGTCTGCAGCTGTGCATGAAAAAGTGGTCCTAGAACTTTGACTAAAGACACGAGGAAGGAAGACAATCCCCACTGATACAACTGTTGGTATGTCTGAACTATCTTTTCTAACGAACACTCCAAGACCAGAGAAGCTCTACAACTAAGAAAGACATTGTGACCTCTGGTAGACAACCAGAACCTTGTATTGAGCCACTACCCGTAGACGGATCGATTGGTTTCAACAGAGACGACAGAGAAAGACGTCTATGCGTAAATATATATTGTATTTCTAATCTGAATGAGCGGTGGTTAGGGGGCTAAGTATTCTGGTTACTCTGACCGTAGTTTTCAAATGTATCTTTCCCCACCGCCCTTCCATTGTGAAACAAGCCGTCATATCGTGTCAGTCCACTAGGGACTTTTATCTCATGTAAGTGTGTATTGTATTGTGTTATTAGTTAGTTAGTAAATAAATACATTTGTGTAGTACTGAATATTCAAAAGGGCTAGGGTTCTTGCGGGTCCACGGATTATGCGACATTCAGAATAAGACTGAGGTAATAATTAATAATGGTCTATTATTGATGTAAGAGATATACAGATATCTTTAGAGTTTAAGTCGGGAGATTGTAACTCGTTAAACAACTTTTCCCATGGTGCCCCAAATTCCTAATGAGTTAATTGTTACATGATTAATTTAATTGAGTAACAATTAAACATAGTTAGTTTGATTCAATAAATAACAGTCATCAGATTAATGATAGTCACGTCACGACAACGTGGTAACGGGGCCACTCGAGTGGTCACTGTGCCTTTGAGAATCTTGACTAGTTGAGGCCGACGACATCTCTTCGATAGCAGTGGAAGCAAACTCAAACATTTAAAAACAACCTAACTTGTAAACAAAACAATGTAAATAGCCAAGAAAGCCATGGATAAAGTCTAACTTTTGAATACTGAACAAAAATATCAACACAACATGTAAAGTGTTGGTCCCAAGTTTCATGAGCTGAAATAAAAAATCCCAGAAATGTTGATATTGACTTTTTATGAAATGCTCGCACTGTTAAGCCCTGAGTCTGACCACCCGCCAACGTGGCTGGTGAATTATACATTCTTACCCGCCAGTGGCAAAAATATACCCGCAGTTGGCGGGTCTTAATTTTAGGCCCTGGTTATGGCAGTGACTAACTAAACTGTTACTGGTAGATTGAAATGTGTGAGTGGAGTGTGGAGTCAGCCAGCCAGCTGGTGCTTGAACGCTGTTTTCTCCCAAAGTAATTTCCTGTTGTAATTACAAAGGAGAGGCAGCACAATAGCTGTGGTTGGGGGAGGGGGCAATGGGCTAGGTATAATCCCTGTCTCCTCTCTGTAACTTCTCAATATCCAGGCTTGCGTAGAAGAGAATATTAAACAGTAGTGAATAGTCTAGTCTCGTCTGCTGTCTATACGTGAGCCAAGCTCTAACTTCTTACATTTACATCAGAGTTGAGGATATGACAATTCTGTGTCGCTCTCTCTCGAACACTTTTTCTCTCTTTCTATCTCTCTCTCGCTCTCTCTGTCCTTGTCTGACTCTCTTTTTGGTGCAGTCACTACAAAGATTCAGCAACCGTAACGTTGAATAACCATCAGTTGACACGGGTTGATAGGGAATACCCTCTTGGCCAAGTGGTAAAGATGTTGACATCACGAGCGGGAGGCTGGGGTTTAGATCCACATGGTTGATCCGGGGGTTTGAGAGATTTTCCACCTCTAGATGGCAGCCTTGTCACAAAACCTGTTTGATTTGAAGCACTGGTCCTGATGCTCCATTTCCTCTCGGTTGTTGAATGTAGCAAAGTATGATTGAATTTCTAACCAAAGCAACATTTCTTACTCACAGGTAGTCCCATGTCTTTTTATCAATAGCTTTCTGTAGACACATCCTTTAACACCATTAAAAAGGTATTATAATGCTGATATAAGGATTTAAATCACCAGAACATATCTGATTGCAGAAGAAAAGTTTGCACTGCTTTTTTCAGTAATGCCTATACTTTAGGTTACACTAAACACATTTGATACCTTTCCATCCATTCCATTCTTCCAGCCACAATATTCGGTGACGTTGCCCCTAGACACTGATCCTGAGTCAGTTTAGCATTTCCCCCACTGATGGTTAAGATCAGGGTTGGGGGAGGTCTCCACCACTGAGCTCCACAGGTTAAAATACCAAAATGGTCTGTCTGTTTGTATCTTCTCTGTGATAGGCTCCTATGTTCTCCTGGCCTCGCCTTCGTGATGCCGACCCAGTCCTGCGCTGTGAAATGGCTTCCACAGGAGAGGTGTGTGTGCGTGCGGACACACACACACACACACACACACACAAACAACTATGTATAAACAAACACACAAATACACAAATATATAGGTACTAGCACGCATACACATACATTACACAGACACACACACAAATGACACATGTACGCACACAGACGGGCTCGCACACACATGTATGTATGTATGTATGTATGTATGTATGTACATGCACACACACGCACATATATACACTTAACAGGTGTCTGTGTCCCTCCTTGCAGGTGGCTTGTTTTGGACCAAACATCTACTCTGCCTTCCTCAAGGCTATGCTATCTACTGGCTTCAAGCTGCCTACAAAAGGAATCCTCATCGGGATCCAGGTCTGTGTGTGTGTGGTTCAAGAAAGTACACATCAGGGTTAACACTTCCCTTTTTCAAACACTCTCAAATTGTTTAATCCATAATCTCACAGTTGTCAGGATTTGTTTTTTCTTCCCAAGTCTCTTGCCAAAGTGCTTTGCTCTGTAAAAAGCTGTTTTCAGGTACATGTCAGATACTAAAACAGAGTAGACAAAAGCGGTTGACACCCGATTCCTTATGTAGTGCACTACTTTTGACCAGAGCCCTATTATCCTGGTCAAAAGAAGTGCACCATATATGAAATAGGGTGCAATATGGGACGCAGCTTAAAAAGGTTGCTGTTTCTCATGTGTGTGTCAGAAACAGCCATGCGTGTGCAGCTAGTAAGATTAATGTAGTGTTCATGTGTAATACGTAGCTAGCGCTCTTCAACGAGCCAGTCAGTGGGGTTATGAATGAGTGCCTCAGGCCTGCTCCTAGCTAGCCACACTAAAGCTGAATAGCAGGATCTGTAAAAGGCTGATGCATTCATATCATAAATGATCATCGATCCACGGACTGGTCTCCCATGGCTACGACAGCACTTCTGATGGAAAGTTAAAAGTGTGTGTGTGTATGTCTGTGCCTGTGTGTACATCAGATACTTACATAGATGTCTTGTATTGAGAGAGGAAGGTCTTGTTTATAAAGTCTTCTGTGTCTGTTTTCATCGGGTAGAGAGAGATATGGATAAACAGGGCATTATGAGCTCTCTGTAGAGTTTCCACATCTCTTCCTTCGCCCTCCCTCTCACCCCCTTTCGCTCTTCCCCTCTTTCTCCCTCCTCTCCTTTCACTCTCTCCTTCTCTTTTCCCTCTCTCCCTCCTCCCATCTCTTACCCTCCCCCTGTCCTCTCTCTCTTCCTCCTTGTCTCCTCCCCTCTCTTACCCACCCCCTGTCCTCTCTCTCTTCCTCCCTGTCTCCTCCCTCTCTCTGGTGACAGACTCTTCTCTCCATCTTTCTACTTCCTTTCACTCTCCTTCTCTTTTCCCTCCCTTTCTTCCTCCTCCCTTCTCTTCCCCTCTCCCTCCTCTCCTTTCACTCTCTCCTTCTCTTTTCCCTCCCTTTCTTCCTCTTCCCTTCTCTTCCCCTCTCCCTCCTCTCCTTTCACTCTCTCCTTCTCTTTTCCCTCTCTCCCTCCTCCCCTCTCTTACCCTCCCCCTGTCCTCTCTCTCTTCCTCCCTGTCTCCTCCCTCTCTCTGGTGACAGACTCTTCTCTCCATCTTTCTACTTCCTTTCACTCTCTCCTTTTCTTTTCCCTCCCTTTCTTCCTCCTCCCTTCTCTTCCCCTCTCCCCCTCTCCTCTCACTCGTTCTTCCTGTCTCCAGTGACAGACTGTCTGTATGTGAGGAAGTCCTTTGAGGGCCAGATGAAAGTTGACAGTGGTTATTTCTCATCATGGCATTCAGCTCCACATGTCACAAGTGCTCAGTGCAGGTCTGATGGGAGAATATGTCTAGCACTATGAAGGCCTGCTACCCACCAGGAGAATATGTCTTGCGTTATGAAGGCCTAGTACCTAGTAACGGGGGAAGAAATCGATACAGTTACATATCAGGATATTCTTTTTGACGATATATATCATATAGTTTTGACTATCGCAATATTATTTTTGTGCTAGTTGGCTGCACCTGCACCAAAACAGTATTTTCTTCATAGCTTGTTTCCCATCCTCTTTTTAAATAGGGAGCCAATTTGTTTTCAGTACTTTTATTTCCATTACAGATCAACATTTTTCTCATGGCTCTGTCTTGTCCCTCTGCAGCAGACATGGTGAGCACTATGTTTTGAACAGTGAATTGCACTAAAATCACAGTATTCAATCACAATAAAGAATTGTGAGAATCGCAATACATATCGTATCGGCACCAATGTATGGTGATAATATCGTATCGTGAGGTCCCTGGCAATTCCCGGTGCTAGTAGTACTCCAGGAGGCCTTGGTACTGCTTAAAGATCTGACAGTACCAATGTCATGTCCCATCCTTTTATCCTCCGCCTCGCCTCTATGGAACTTACTGATGTCCAAATGACCACGGGATTCTCTTCACCCACCCGGAGAGCAGGGTTTCCATTAGGAGAATTTGGGGCCGGACAGTTGAGAAATGGACCGGTCATCCATATGTGTTGGGTTTGTAACCCATTAGGGTGTCCATCCATGCAGCCAACAGCATCAATAAACCAGGGATATTACTTTCCTAAAACAATAATTGTCCACCTCACAGTTCAGCTGTCGGAGATTTGAGCACTAAATGCATCAGCACATTGCATGCATAGGCCTATAGGCTTACTGATCCACTATAGTCAGGGTTAGAAATTAACACCCGCCAAATTGGGTATATTTTTACATTGGCGGGTAAGAATGTCTATTTCACCAGCCACGTTGGGTGGTCACACAGAGAAAGGCCACATATAGAGGTTCGGTCAAATTGACTAGAAAGGCTACTAAAGTGTGACTTCGTCCTCGTGTTTCTTGGCCAGATACAGTGCCCTCCGTAGTTATTGGGACAGTAAAGCATTTTTTCTTATTTTTACTCTATAGTTCAAAAGTTTTGATTGAATTCAAAGAATAGCTATGAGGTTAAAGTGCAGACTGTCAGCTTTAATTAGAATTTTCATTCATATCAAGTGAACCATTTTAGAGGAGCAAAAGTATTGGGAAAAATGTGCTGATGTGTATTAAAGTAGTAAAAAGTTAGCTATTTGGTCCCATATTCCTAGCACGCAATGACCACATTAAGCTTGTGACTGTACAAACTTGTTGGATGTATTCGCTGTTTGTTTTGGTTGTGTTTCAGATTAGTTTGTTCTCAGTAGAAATTCATGTCATTTTGGAGTCACTTTTATTGTAAATAGGCATGCAAAATGTTTCTAAATACTTCTACATGAATGTGGATGCTACTATGATTACGGATAATTCTGAATGAATCGTGAATAAGGATTACTGAGAAAGTTAGATGCACAAATACATTATATATACAAAAGTATGTGGACACTCCTTCAAATTTGTGGATTTGGCTATTTCAACAACACTCATTGCTGACAGGTGTATAGAATTGAGCACACCGCCATGCAATCTCCATAAACAAACATTGGCAGTGGAATGGCCTTCCTGAAGAGCTCAGTGACTTTCAACGTGGCACCGTCATAGGATGCCACCTTTTCAAAAAGTCAGTAGTCAAATTTCTGCCCTGCTAGAGCTGCCCCGGTCAACTGTAATTGCTGTTATTGTGAAGTAGAAAAGTCTAGGAGCAACAACGGCTCAGCTGAAGTGGTAGGCCACACAAGCTCACAGAACCTGACCGCTGAAGTGCGTAGAGCGTAAAAATAATCTGTCCTTGGTTGCAACACTCACTACCGAGTTCCAAACTGCCTCTGGAAGCAACGTCCACACAATAACTGGCCGTTGGAAGCTTTGTGAAATGGGTTTCCATGACCGAGTAGCCGCACACAAGCCTAAGATTACAATGCGCAATGTCAAGAGTCAGCTGGAGTGGTGTAAAGCTCACCGCCATTGGACTCTGGAGCAGTGGAGATGTGATCTCTGGAGTGATGAATCACGCTTCACCATCTGGCAGTCCGACAGACTAATCTGGGTTTGGCAGATGCCAGTAGAACGCTACCTGCCCCAATGCATAGTGCAAACTGTACAATTTGGTGGAGGAGGAATAATGGTCTGGGGCTGTTTTTCATGGTTCTGTCTAGGCCCCTTAGTTCCAGTGAAGGGAAATCTTAACGCTACGGTATACAATGACATTCTAGACAGTACGGTGCTTCCAACTTTGTGGCAACAGGGAAGGCCCTTTCCTGTTTCAGCATGACAATGCCCCCGTGCACAAAGTGAGGTCCATACATAAATGGTTTGTTGAGATTGCTGTGGAAGAACTTGACTGGCCTGTACTGAGCCCTGACCTCAACCCCATCGAACACCTTTGGGATGAATTGGAACTCCGACAGTGAGCTAGGCCTAATCGCCCAACATCAGTTCCCGACCTCACTAATGCTCTTGTGGATGAATTGAGGCAAGTCCCCGCAGCAATGTGCCAACATCTAGTGGAAAACCTTCCCAGAAGAGTGGAGCAAAGGGGGCACCAACTCCATATAATGCCCCTGATTTTGGAATGTGATGTTTGACAAGCAGGTGTCCACATACTTTTGGTCATGTAGTGTATCATACCCCCCAAAAACATGCTATCCTCCCCTGTTATTGTAAAGGTGAGAGGTTAGCATGTCTTGGGGGTATGATATTTGTGCATCTGTAACTTAGAACAAAAAGTAGAAAAAATGCTTTACCGTCCCAATAATTAGCTCGTCTGGTAGGTTCGTGTCACTGGGCAGCTTGCGACTGGATTTCACTATGTAATCCGTGATAGTTTGCAAACCCTGCCACATTTGACGAGCTTCAGAGCCGGTGTATTAAGTGTCGATCTTGGTCCTGCATTGACGATTTGAATGTTTGATGGTTCCTCAGAGGGCGTAGTGGGATTTCTTATAAGCGTCCAGATTAGTGTCTTGCACCTGTAAAACGGCTGCAGGATATTATATTGCAACAAACACAACATTACATTTGGAAAACATTTTCCAAGAGAACAAAATGAAACAAAACACTTTCAAACTGGTTTAAACCGTTTTTGTTTTACTTCAATGAAAAAGGCATCCATCTTCACAAGAAACAGTAGCCCGAGGCTCCTCTCTTGCTCTCTCGCTCCATCAGCAGCAGCAGGCGCATAAGGCAGCGCAGAAGACAGTGAGAAAATGGTGCTGAAGCACGAAATCGGGATGTATGATATGCTGCTATGGACAATTTGGCCAGCTACAATTTTATTTATCGACTTTTCATTTATTTTATCGGCCAAAAGCCGTCAATTACCGGCTTACGGAAACCCTGCAAGAGAGGGCGAGAGATGGAAGAATGATTGAAGAGAGAGGTTGTTATAGGGTCATCGTCCATGTCCGTCTCTAATAAGACTTCAACAAAGGGTGGACACTAGTGTGAAATCGGAATATCTGTGTGTGTGTGTGTCTGCAGGTACTAGGGACAGAGCGGAGGGTGGTGTGAAATCAGAATTAGCGACCGAGGCTGTGTTTCTCTTCTACCTTTCCCTCCTAATGACCAGCCTACATGGCTGTGAATCTGACACGCCTTTACAAACCTGATTACTTGGTCCTGTTTAACACAGTGTGACGACACAACTAGGCTGTTGATCTGGCTCACAGAGGAGAAGAGGGGGAAAGAATGTACAGATTTCATCTTAGAGAGGTGTTTCTTCTGTTTCTCCTCTATTGATGTTCAAAAGCAAACGCTACCAAGGGTCAGAGACTCATATGCGTCCCAAATGGCACCCTATTCCCTATGTAGTGCACTACTTTTTGACCAGGGCTTAGTTTGTGATTCTGATTCGATTTTTACCTCCCTCAGCATTCGTTCCGGCCCAACTTCTTAGCCACAGCACACCAGCTGAATGAAGAAGGCTTTAAGGTGAGTACTACTGTTTGTTCTCAATTACTACTCTTCAAATGAAATTTTATTGGTCACATACACGTGTTTAGCAGATGTTATTGCGGGTCTAGCAAAATTCTTCTCTCCTATTGGAAGTTCAGTCATGAGTTAGACTGCTAGTCGACCTGATAGTCTATGCACAACCCAAAACAACACACCAAAACACAGAGGATATGAAGAGAAAGAGAACAAACTGACATTTGCTTCTCTCCCCCTCTGTGTGTGTGTGTGTGGTCTCTCCTCCAGCTCTTTGCTACAGAGGCCACCTCGGCCTGGCTCTCTGTCAATGACGTGCCCGCCACCCCTGTGGCATGGCCCAGCCAGGAGGGAGGAGATGCCAGCTTGCCCAGTATTATCAGGTGAGAGGGGATAAGGGCAAGGGGCGACTGTCTGGAATAGAGGGAGGGATAAAGAGTAAGTTGTATTAGTCGTATGTACAGGATACGCATGGTATACATCGTCCAAAGAAATGCTTTCTTGCAAGTTCCCAACAAAGCAACAGCAATAAGAAATAATGAAAGATAAGAATATGAACATAAAGTAAATGTTTCAATAGAATAAACATTTTAGCATAATTACAATACAGGATGGTACAATTTTTAGTCCAATATTAACATGTGTATTGGGGAAGAGGGGGAATGGGGGGCCAGTGTATAAACTGAGTCTGGTAGCAGCAGTTGTGATGTGTGTGTGTGTGTGTAGTATGAATGAATATGTGTATGTATGTCTGTGTGGTTGTGTGCATGAATGTATATGTGTGTGTGTATGGCTGTGTGTGTAGTATGAATGTATGTGTGTGTGTGTAGTATGAATGTATATGTGTGTGTGTATGGCTGTGTGTGTAGTATGAATGTGTGTGTGTGTGTGTGTGGTATGAATGTATATGTGTGTGTGTGGTATGAATGCATATGTGTGCGTGTATGTCTGTGGGTGTGTAGTATGAATGAATATGTGTGTGTGTATGTCTGTGGGTGTGTGTATGTCTGTGTGGGTGTGTAGTATGAATGTATATGTGTGTGTGTGTATGTCTGTGGGTGTGTAGTATGGATGTATATGTGTGTGTGTGTGTGTATGTCTGTGTGTGTATGTCTGTGTGGGTGTGTAGTATGAATGTATATGTGTGTGTGTATGTCTGTGGGTGTGTAGTATGAATGTATATGTGTGTGTCTAGTATGAATGTATATGTGTGTGTGGGTGTGTAGTATGAATGTATATGTGTGTGTGTAGTATGAATGTATATGTGTATGTCTGTGTGTGTGTAGTATAAATGTATATGTGTGTGTGTCTGTGTGTGTGGGTGTAGTATGAATGTATGTCTGTGTGGGTGTGTATGTCTGTGTGTGTGTGTAGTATGAATGTATATGTGTGTGTGTGTGTGTATGTCTGTGGGTGTGTAGTATGAATGTATATGTGTGTGTCTAGTATGAATGTATATGTGTGTGTCTAGTATGAATGTATATGTGTGTGTGGGTGTGTAGTATGAATGTATATGTGTGTGTGTAGTATGAATGTATATGTGGGTGTGTAGTATGAATGTATATGTGTATGTCTGTGTGTAGTATGAATGTATATGTGGGTGTGTAGTATGAATGTATATGTGGGTGTGTAGTATGAATGTATATGTGTATGTCTGTGTGTAGTATGAATGTATATGTGTGTGTGTAGTATGAATGTATATGTGGGTGTGTAGTATGAATGTATATGTGTATGTCTGTGTGTAGTATGAATGTGTATGTGTATGTCTGTGTGGGTGTAGTATGAATGTATGTCTGTGTGGGTGTGTAGTATGCATGTGTATGTGTGTGTATGTCTGTGTGTGTGTGTGTGTGTAGTATGAATGTATGTCTGTGTGGGTGTGTAGTATGAATGTATATGTGTATGTCTGTGTGTAGTATGAATGTGTATGTGTATGTCTGTGTGGGTGTGTAGTATGCATGTGTGTGTATGTCTGTGTGTGTGTGTGTGTGTGTGTGTGTGTGTGTAGTATGAATGTATATGTGTGTTTGTATGTCTATGTGGGTGTGTAGTATGAATGTATATGTGTATGTCTGTGTGGGTGTGTGCATGAATGAGTGCATGTGTGCTAAGGTGTGTAGTAACAGAGCAGGTGGTCAGTCCAATTCAAGTAGTCTGATGACTTGTAGATAGAAACTGTCTCTGAGCCTGTTGGTATCAGACCTCATTCTCCAATTCCGTCATCATTATGGAGAACAGCTTGTTTCTGGGGTGTGTTGGGTCCTAGATGATGTTGCGTGCCTTCCTCAGGCACTGTTTTGAGTAGATGTCCTGGATGGGTGGGAGCACGGTCTCAGTGATGGACTGGGCCGTCTTCACCACCCACTGGAGGGCCTTGCGGTCGTGAACGGAGCAATTCCCGTACCAGGCCGTGATGAAACAGGTCAGGGCGCTCTCGATGATGAAGCGGGAGTATTTGGAGAACACCCGGGGCAGCATGCCAAATTTCCTTAGCCGTCTTAGGAAGTAGAGACACTGGTGTGCCATCTTGTCAAGAGTGGTGGTATTGTTGGTCCATGACAAGTTCTCTGTGATGTGGACACTGAAGAACTTAAAACTTGTGACTCTCTACTGCAGTCTTGATGTGGATCGGGGCACCCTCCTTTCAAACGTTATTAATCTACCTTCCGAAAATACCTCTCATATTTTGTGACAACTGATGCGTCCTCTCCTTCAGTGTGGAATTAAGCATGTAACTGTGTTGACAGTCATTGATCAACAAGTCATTTTGCATCCCGAACAACCCCAGGCAATTAAATCAAATGTTATTGGTGTTTAGCAGATGTTATTGTGGGTGTAGCGAAATGCTTGTGTTTCTTGCACAACGAACAATTACACACACAGACATGGGGGGGAACAGAGGACAATATATGCGTAGAGAATGAGGGGATGTAAAACAGGTGTGCGGATGAACAAGACAAAACAAATGGAAAATGAAATGGAAGCTGGCGATGGCTAGAAGACCGGTGATGTCGACCGCCGAGCACTGCCCGAACAAGGAGAGGAGCCGACTTCGGCGGGAGTCGTGACAAGAGCGGCATAGACTAAGATACAGTAGATACAGTGTATTATTATTTTATTTTTATTTAACTAGGCAAGTCAGTTAAGAACAAATTCTTATTTTCAATGACGGCCTAGGAACAGTGGGTTAACTGCCTTGTTCAGGGCCAGAACGACAGATTTTTACCTTGTCAGCTCGATCTTACAACCTTCCGATTACTAGTCTAACGCTGTAACCACCACTAGGCTACCTGCCGCCCCACTAATATACATATGAGATGAGTAATGCAAAATATGTAAACATTATTAAAGTGACTAGTGTTCCATTATTAAAGTGGCCAGTGATGTCAAGTCTATGTATATAGGGCAGCAGCCTCTAATGTGCTAGTGATGGCTATTTAACAGTCTGATGGCCTTGAGATAGAAGCTGTTTTTAAGTCTCTCGGTCCCGGCTTTGATGCACCTGTACTGACCTCGCCTTCTGGATGAGAGCGGGGTGAACAGGCAGGGACTCGGGTGGTTGTTGTCCCTGATAATCTTTTTGGCCTTCCTGTGACATCGGGGGCAGTAGGTGTTCTGGAGGGCAGGTAGTGTGCCCCCTGTGATTCGTTGGGCAGACCTCACCACCCCCTGGAGAGCCCTGCAGTTGTGGGCAGTGCAGTTGCCGTACCAGGCGTTGATACAGCCTGACAGGATGCTCTCAATTGTGCATCTGTAAAAGTTTGTGAGGGTTTTAGGTGCCAAGACAAATTTCTTCAGCCTCCTGAGGTTGAAGAGGCGCTGTTGCGCCTTCTTCACCACACTGTCTGTGTGGGTGGACCATTTCAGTTTGTCAGTGATGTGTAAGCAGAGGAACTTGAAGCTTTCCACCTTCTCCACTGCGGTCCCGTTGATGTGGATAGGGGGGTGCTCCCTCTGCTGTTTCCTGAAGTTAACGATCAGCTTTGTTTTGTTGACGTCGGGTGAGAAGTTATTTTCCTGGCACCACACTCTCAGGGCCCACACCTCCTCCCTGTAGGCTGTCTCGTCATTGTTTGTAATCAGGCCTACTACTGTGTTGTTTGCAAACTTGATGATTGAGTTGGAGGCGTGCGTGGCCACGCAGTCATGGGTGAACAGGGAGTCCAGGAGAGGGCTGAGCACGCACCCTTGTGGTGCCCCAGTTGTGAGGATCAACGAAGTGGAGGTGTTGTTTCCAACCTTCACCATCTGGGGCATCCCATCACGAAGTCCAGGACCCAGTTGTACAGGGTGGGGTTGAGACCCAGGGCCTCGAGCTTGGAGGGTACTATGGTGTTGAATGCTGAGCTGTAGTCAATGAATATCAGTAGCCTACTATAGTAAAACTGTGCACTGTGCCCAGCTTCACACACTGACCAACGCGAGGTAGGCGGCCTGATCTTGAACATCTGCACGGCACCTTCAGCATTCAAATGCTAAATTGGCTTGCGCGATATTCGGCTTTATAGTTTAGTGACAACCTATGAAATCTGCTAGGTTGTTATTGTTATCTATGTGCGGTTGTATGTATTGTATGTTACCGGAATAAATGTAAACTATTGGAGACATTTGGCTATACCTGATGAACAGGCTTAGTATAGATTTTACTTAGCTTGTTCAGGTTCACCAACGGCAATAGTTTTTTAGGTAGTTTGGTTTTAAACAATCAGTGTATATGGTCATTTTTAGATATACAGGGTAAAGTTAATATTTTCATAACAAGAACAACAATCAAGTTTTGTGAGGCACGCTGCATGGCCGATGCAGGAGGAAAAATAAGGTTACTCCGTAAAAACGTCAACGGTCATAACCATTAGATTTTGAGGTGGGTGGGGGGTTAAATCCAAAGTTGGCTATATATTAATTGGCTATGTCATAGCTCATTTGTAAACGGTAAATATTGATACAATACTAGCTCAAACACTTAATCTGCAAAAATGACACGTTAATTTAGTGGGTGATGGTGATTTCAGAACCGAAGTGGGGGGAGGCTAAAAACACGTTGCCCCCACTAATCTCATATTGGTAGTGAGGTGGTGCCTAGTTTCCCTTATGGCTCAGCTCAGGTGCCAAAATAGTAGATACACCCTAGACATGCATCATTTACACACACACATACACACACGCAGAAGTCAGTTCAGACAGATCCGGATCAGAGAGGCCCAACTCATGAGCTAATCAGCAGAGGATTTGGAATGTGTTTATGCAACGAATGTTAGTGCATCAAACTGAATCGCAACGATTCGTTCTCTAATCAAACCGAATCCCACAAACCGTTTCAAGCTAAAAACGTATCAATCCTGTATCGTATCGGAGCCCATGTACAGTATCTAGATGAGTATGGAATTGTCTTGAAAGGGAAAGATGTACATCCCTAGTATTTTGCTAACATCTCACTCCTTACAGCTCTTACTGCTTCATCACTATAATATATTTGGCGTGTGATTAAACTCTGAATAATGTCTCAGAACACACAGTCCAATTACACAGAATTATAAGGAATATGAAATATAACAACGAGGAGTGCACACACACACGCACACACTACTCCTCCTTACACAGTGCTGCTGTCAGCCTCAGGAGAGGCACGTGATGTGTGTGTGATTGTGGACAGAGGATTTGATGTCACCTTTGTTTTAATGTGGTTGTCATTTGTGTCCCCTCCATATTATCATTAGCATTCCATCCTGATGTGTCTCTGTCTGACAAAAGGCTTCAGATATAAATGTATCTTTAGATGCTTTACCTCATCTGTTTATCCACAGCCCTGTTTTCCTCTTCTCCTCATACTTCCTCCTCTCTTCTCTTCTCCTCTCCCTTTCTCTCTTCTCCTATTCTCCTCGGTTCACTGTAACCTTTCTCTGTGTATGTGTGTAGGCTGATCAATGAGGGCCACATTGACCTGGTGATAAACCTTCCCAACAACAACAGCAAGTTCCTCAGGGACAATTTCCTGATCCGCAGGATGGCTGTGGACCACGGGGTGCCTCTCATCACCAACTACCAGGTACACAGACACAGTGACAAGACACACACACATCCAAAGCAACTTACAGTACTTACAAGAATTGAACAGACAATCATGTCTTAAACAGATTGAGACACCTTTCCAGGGTCAGTTTCATTTCAATTCAGGAAGTTAACTGCAATTCCAAGTTTTACTCATAGAAAAGCATTATTTGGAATTGGAGTACTTCCCGAATTGAATTGACCCCATCACTGAACCTTTCCCTGTGGTCCCGTCAGGTGGTCAAGCTGTTTGCTGAGGCCATAAAGTATGCCAGCGAGTTGGACACCACCAGCCTGTTCCACTACCGCCAACGGGACGCTGACCGCCAACGGGACGCTGACCTCGAAAAGGAAGCTGACCGCCTTAGGGACGCTGCCGCCGGACTGCAGAGCTAGAGCTGCCCCCCCCCCCCCCCCTTCTCATCTCTTCATCTATCCCCGACCCTATCTCTGACCCTCCCTCTCTCCCTCATCCCCCCCATCCCTCCCCCACAGGGCCCAGACACAGCACAGTACAGCACAGCTCACTCCATCAGGGTCCTCCAACACCAGGAAAGACCATGATGACCCTTGACCTTTCACGTGACATGCTTCTTTACAGAGTAGAGGTGTATTTGTCCCCTTTCCCCTGAAGTGTGCACTCACACACTCCTCCCCATTGATTTTAAAGTGTTGGATTGGTGTAAGAATGTTGGGCCAGAGGGAGTTTCCACCATATTTCTTACATCAGTCAGCTCCTCTGAAATCCATGAAGGGAAGCAAACACTTTAGGAGAAAGGACAGAGATTTGGACACAGGGCTCGTCTTCCATGACAACTGTTGCTGCCTGTCTCTTTTCCTCTGTGATGTCTGGCGGATACTGTACCAAACATAGTTACTGTAGCATAGATAGTTACTGTAGCGAAGATAGTTACTGTACCAGAAGTTAAAGGGGGTAAACCATTGTTATTGACACCTGTAAATGTAGCCCATAATTATATGCCAAATCTTAATACATGTGTTTTTAAAGACATTTCACATCGAGGGATAGAGGACATAGTATGTTTGTTTGTGATCTCATTTAACCACATCCAAGGGCAGTATCTTTCCTGTTTACACTCCACAAACACATTTTTCTTTATCTTGGCTGTATTTTGGCTGTATTTTCCTCATACTGAAAACACATAAAACACCTTTGATATTTTGTTCGCCAGTTCAGAAGCCTTCAACATTTTAAAGTCTAAAACAGACCTTGCTGACAAACTTTTAAAAGCAGCGGGTGGCCATCCTATTATCTCTGCCCAGAACATCGGGCATCATTTTCTGTTCCAGTGACTACATGTTGACTCACCACTGATCGTCTCTTAACTAACCCACCCGTCTCTAACTAGCCAGCCGCTGCTTTCAGCCGTTGTAATGCCTGCTACATTAAAGGACTCAGTTTGGCCAGTGACCCACACTACTGCTTCATGCATTTTGGTTATAGACTAAAGATGGTGCTATGGACCCAACTAGGATTGTATGTGTATGTTGAGTGCCGTGTTAGAAAAAGTACCCAATTGTCATACTTGAGTAAAACTATAGATACTTAGAAAGTTACTCAAGTACAAGTGAGTCACCCCCCTTAAGTAAAAGTCTAAAAGTATTCGGTTCTAAATGTACGTAAGTGTCTAAAGTTAAGGTAGAAATCATTTCAAATTCCTTATATTAAGCAAAGCAGACGGCATCATTGTCTTGTATTAAACATTTGCAGATAACCAGGGACTCCAACACTCAGACATCATTTTGAAAATATGCATTTTTGTTTAGTGAGTCCACCAAATCAGAGGCAGCAGGGATGACCACGTGTTCTCTTGATAAGTCCGTGAATGGGACCATTGTCCTGTCCTGCTAAGCATTCAAAATGTAACGAGTACTTTTGGGTGTCAGGTAAAATGTACATTATTTTCTTTAGAAATGTAGTGAAGTAAAACTTGTCAAAAATATAAATAGCAAAGTAAAGTACAGATACCCCCAACAAAAACTTCTTAATTAGTACTTCTAACATATTTTTACTGAAATACTTTACACCAGTGGTTGAGTATGTTTTACTAGGCACCCTTCGAGATAGCTTCTACATTCTTGATATTTTGAGGCCGATATCAAGTTATGAATTTATCCAAAATGCTTCTGTCTTAAAAAAAAACTATCTGAAAGTTTTGAGTTATTTTGGGGACAATTTTAGTTAACGAGCCTAACAGCTGATTAGTTATATTTTACATGTATTTGTGTGTCCATGTTTATAAATAACATGAGCTTACATTTCAAAGTACTCTCCCTTTCATAAACATCTGCATTCTGCATACATACAAATGTAATAAAATCAGTATTCACCATGTTTTAGCTGCAGTTTATTTGACTATCCCTGGGTTTACCCTGCTGTATAGAAGTTAGACAGTTTTAGTGCCCTAGGGAATCAGGTTCTGCATGACCATAGAGGGCTGTTTTAGTCTCCTCCCCTTACCTGGAATTAACACTACTAATCAGGTGAGTACATGTTTGATTGATTGGGTTTAAATAGCACTTTTTCAGTTGCACAAAGCGCTAAGTGGGAACACCTTATCCACCACCAATATTTATTGATTTGTTTTGTTTGTCTTTCAGATGTTTTTCAAAGTCTTTCAAACACTTTTGTTTACCACATGTAAATGACTACTTTGCCTCGGGCTTTGCCTGGGGCTTGGAGGAGATCACTGTATCACTTTAGCTGCTTTTAGACATGCAGCCCAAGTCTTTTGACCAATCACAGGAGAGTAGGACAGGGGTGGAGGGGGGAGGGGAACGTACTGTACATGGAGCCTTGCCTGGGCCAGCCACAGAGATGGTCTCTGCTTTTTGCAGATCTGTTGCATGCTATACTCATTATGAATTAAAACATATTAAGAGGAAATGAGATACATGTAAGCTATTTGTGTGAGGGGACAAATTACTAGATACAGTGGAGAACAACCTCTGACCTCTTCAATAGCACGTTAGTCACACACACTCAGGCCTTAATGACAATTTAATACAACAGCATGAAGATTACATTGCCTGTAGTGTTCCATGTGGCTTTTGTTGTCAGTCCCTGTGTGAGTCTTGTTATGCTCTCAGTAAATACCTCTTTTGCTGACAGACGCTAGTCACACTGACTTCAGACGCTAGTCACACTGACTTCAGACGCTAGTCAAACTGACTTCAGACGCTAGTCACACTGACTTCAGACGCTAGTCAAACTGACTTCAGACGCTAGTCACACTGACTTCAGACGCTAGTCACACTGACTTCAGACGCTAGTCACACTGACTTCAGACGCTAGTCACACTGACTTCAGACGCTAGCCATGAGCTTTGATGCTTTTACCCCAGCAATGATGATTGCACGCTTATAGTGTGTTCTGAATGGCACTCTATTCCCTATATAGTGCACTACTTTTGACCAGGGCCCTATGGTTAAGTAGTGCACTATAAAGGGAATAGGGTGCCATTTGGAATGTAGACGTTTCCCCAGCTGCCATAGGGTTAGACTTTCCATCACATTTACCTACGCAAAGGGAGGTTTGCCATATGCCTGTCTGCTGTAACAGCACAGCCACCTGCTGTTTGACAGGTTATATTGAGCTCAAACTTACGTTTCCTGCCATCGTTAATAACACACACACACTGACCCTAAGCTCTGCAAATAATAACACTGAGCTAAGATCTAACATAAACCGTAGTGTACATGTATGATAAGAACATCTGTATGTGTTGGAATTCAATTCATCTGAATACATTCCTGTTTGTCTTAAGTATTTGGGTCCTATTGGCCCTGGTCGAAAGTAGTGCACTGCATAAGGAATAGGGTGCAATTGGGAAGTTGCTGGGTCTTTTTTTTTCTCCCAAGCTACGATCGTGGGAATCAGAACCATGGTGGGAAGCTCATTGAGGCTACATTTATTTATGACAGTCTAAAACTCAACCAGTCTCTTGACGCCTTTATAAAATCTACATCTTACAGGAGACTAGAGGGCGAATGGGTGAACCTTTGTAATAGACCACAGCTGCCTGTTCCATGTGTATCCTTTCTGCTACCCATCCAGATACATATACAACATCCCTCCAATTCGCTCATCTGGGTTCATCCCAAATGGCACCATGTTCCCTATATAGTGCACTACTTTTGACCATAAAGTAGTGCACTATTTAGAGAATGGGGTGCCGTTTGGGATGCCCACACTCTTTGTTCACATGTTACTGTAATTACCTCTGAATCATCATACCTAACTACCATGTTCTTTAGCATGCTTGACTTGAACACTTAAACTACTTGTCTTTTCAAATGACAGTCTTTGTGTTTATGTTCCATTCTAATTAGCTATACTTTGTGCAGAGAAAAGGGAGACGATGCGTTCAGCCATTTCCCTTTTTAATGTTTCAAGGGGAGTTATTTTTTTATTGCGAATTTTGCAATTTGCATAACAAAACATTTCTGGGGTTTGATCAAGTCCCTTGTTTAGCTGGATAAAGTGCAATTACACATAATGGAGAATGTTTTTTTTTGTATTCAGATGACTATGGATTGAGCGATTTCCCTACACGCTCCTGTAAGGCCTTACCTCAAGCCTCTCCTGGAATGTCAAAGACCAGCTGTGTTCTGTATTCTCTGTTTTTAATTCTAGCAATGAGGGCCGGTACTGTGTAAAATAGTTACATTTAATCTGGTAAAACTGCGGTAGTTCTATTGGTTCTGATGAAGGTTATTACCGGCCGACATGACATCATTTTAATGTCTAGATAAATTGTCCTGCTCACTGGTTAAGTTCTTTATTTCTCTTGCTGCCATCTCACGACCCAGCACACTTGGGTTGTACTAGCTCTAATTTTGATGGTAGTGAGGATCATCTTTATGTTCTTGCTGTACAGATCTGTGTATGTTTTGAGAGGTACTATGTAGGTAGATTGAGGCTCATTGTCTTGAAATTACAATAATGATACAATCGTGGGAATCAGATCCATGGCTGAGAAGCTCATTTAGAATACATTTATTGATGACAGTCTAAAACCCAACCAGTCTCTTGACGCCTTTGTAAAATCTACATCTTACAGGAGACTAGAGGGCAAATGGGTGATAATGTCCTCATTGGGAGAATGTGTGGAATGAGCTCATATGCAGAAAATACTACTTTGTGTAATACTACTTTCAGCGCCAATGCTGAGTTTAGACACCAGATCATATTAAATATTCAACAGGATCCCACTTACGTAACTGGCAAAAGTAAGCATTTTTCTTTTTTTACTCATTAGATATGAATCCAGGACAAGTAACTATTTTACCGACCATAGGATACTGTTGTCTGATCTGTCCCTCCGTGCCTCTCCCTCTTTGTCTCTGTCCCTCCGTGCCTCTCCCTCTTTCTCTGTCCCTTCGTGCCTCTCCCTCTTTCTCTGTCCCTTCGTGCCTCTCCCTCTTTCTCTGTCCCTTCGTGCCTCTCCCTCTTTGTCTCTGTCCCTCCGTGCCTCTCCCTCTTTCTCTGTCCCTCCGTGCCTCTCCCTCCGTGCCTCGCCCTCTTTGTCTCTTTCCCTCCGTGCCGCTCCCTCTTTGTCTCTGTCCCTTCGTGCCTCTCCCTCTTTGTCTCTGTCCCTTCGTGCCTCTCCCTCTTTGTCTCTGTCCCTTAATGCCTCTCCCTCTTTGTCTCTGTCCCTTCGTGCCTCTCCCTCTTTGTTTCTGTCCCTCTTTGTCTCTGTCCCTTAATGCCTCTCCCTCTTTGTCTCTGTCCCTCCGTGCCTCTCCCTCTTTGTCTCTGTCCCTCCGTGCCTCTCCCTCTTTGTCTCTGTCCCTTTGTGCCTCTCCCTCTTTGTCTCTGTCCCTCCGTGCCTCTCCCTCTTTGTCTCTGTCCCTCCGTGCCTCTCCCTCTTTGTCTCTGTCCCTTTGTGCCTCTCCCTCTTTGTCTCTGTCCCTCCGTGCCTCTCCCTCTTTGTCTCTGTCCCTCCGTGCCTCTCCCTCTTTGTCTCTGTCCCTTCGTGCCTCTCCCACTTTGTCTCTGTCCCTTCGTGCCTCTCCCTCTTTGTCTCTGTCCCTTCGTGCCTCTCCCTCTTTGTCTCTGTCGCTCTGTGTATCTATCCTTCCATTTTTCCAACCTTCCCTCCAACCTCCATCCCTCTATCCCTTCCTCTACCTCTCCATCCTCCTCCTTTCTCCTCTACAGAGGGGGCTCAATGTAAGGTTCCCTCGGGGCGGCAGGGTAGCCTAGTGGTTAGAGCGTTGGACTAGTAACCCACTCAGGTGACGCACCCCCCCAGGGACGGCATGAGAGAGCCCCAGTAAGCCAGTGACTCAGCCCCTGTAATAGGGTTAGAGGCAGAGAATCCCAGTGGAAAGAGGGGAACCGGCCAGGCAGAGACGGCAAGGGCGGTTCGTTGCTCCAGAGCCTTTCCGTTCACCTTCCCACTCCTGGGCCAGACTACACTCAATCATATGACCCACTGAAGAGATGAGTCTTCAGTAAAGACTTAAAGGTTGAGACCGAGTTTGCGTCTCTGACGTGGGTAGGCAGACCGTTCCATAAAAATTGAGTTCTATAGGAGAAAGCCCTGCCTCCAGCTGTTTGCTTAGAAATTCTAGGGACAATTAGGAGGCCTGCGTCTTGTGACCGTAGCGTACGTGTAGGTATGTACGGCAGGACCAAATCAGAGAGATCGGTAGGAGCAAGCCCATGTAATGCTTTGTAGGTTAGCAGTAAAACCTTGAAATCAGCCCTTGCTTTGACAGGAAGCCAGTGTAGAGAGGCTAGCACTGGAGTAATCAACCATCTCTGGAAAACATCTGATCAAAACATCTCTGGAAAACTCTGAAAATAGCTGTGCAGCAACACTCCCCATCCAACTTGACAGAGCTTGAAAGGATCTGCAGAGAAGAATGAGAGAAACTCCCCAAATACAGGTGTGCCAAACTTGTAGCGTCATACCTAAGAAGACTCAAGACTGTAATCGCTGCCAAAGGTGTTTCAACAAGGTACTGAGTAAAGGGTCTGAATACTTATGTACAGTTAATTTGGAAAGTATTCAGACCCCTTGACTTTTTCCACATTTTGTTATGTTACAGCCTTATTCTAGAATTGATACAATTATTTTTTCCCCCCTCATCAATCTACACACAATACCCCATAATGACAAAATAAAACCAGGTTTGTAGAAACTTTTGCTCATTTATAAAAAATGAAATACCTTACTTACATAAGTATTCTGATCCTTTGCTATTAGACTCAAAATAAATTGTGTTTAGGTGCATCTTGTTTCCATTGATCATCCTTGAGATATTTGTACAACTTGGAGTCCACCTGTAGTAAATTCAATTGATTGGACATGATTTGGAAGGAGTGATGGTTGCTGATAATGGGTCTCTGTATGCCTATATAAATATTCCATTAAAAAATCTGCCGTTTCCAGCTACAATAGTCTTTTACAACATTAACAATGTCTACACTGTATTTCTGATCAATTTGATGTTATTTTAATAGACAAAAAATGTGCTTTTCTTTCAAAAAACAAGTACATTTCTAAGTGACCCCAAACTTCTGAACAGTAGTGTAAGTAACCTACCGTCTCAGAGTAGGAGTACTGATCTAGGATTAGGTTCTCCCCTGTCCATTTGATCCTATTCATTATGATCTAAAATCCTAAACGGATCCTAAATCAGCACTCCTACTCTGATATGCTTGAAACATACAGCCCCTGGTCTCCTAAAAGACAAAAGAATAGATTTGAATATTTTGTTTCAAAACCCTAACGAGTTAGACAAAAAAGAAAGGGGAGAGGGAGAGTCAGCGTCCTCCATTTCCAACCCAGGCAGATAGTTTCATCTATTTTCAATTTAACAATAACATTTAGAACACCTCCCACCACCATGGCAACGGGGGGTGGCAGGAGCAGGCAGGTACTATATGACAGGGTGGCGTAGCGGAGGGTGGGTAGTGGCTGGTGCTCTGACTGGAGGAGAGTAATGGTCGCTTGCGGACCGAAATAAATGCATCATAAGATCGTAGCGCCCTTTGATTACTCTGGTTAAGATACAGATGATACTCACTATTCACACTCAGCACTCCCTTCCCATTAGAGGATGGAATATAGGTTGTCAAAGTAGCACCCAGCACTTTAGTCTACACCCCCCTCCCCATGCTCCCCTCTCCTCTGATGCAAATGTTTTTCAGTTATTGAAGAGGTGTCTGGATCCATTTAATTATAAGCAAACATTGTGTCTCAGACAGTCTTCCCCCTGCGTGGCTGCCAAGGGCAGGAGGAGGGAGAGGAGTAGGAGGGAGAGGAGCAAACTCAAATGAGGAAAACAGCTCTATTTGAATTTTCCTTTCCTTGCACCAACTCTCCTCTCTTTCCACTTATCTTCTTCTCTCTTTCCACATATCTTCTCCTCTTTCCACATATCTTCTCTTTCCACTTATCTTCTCCTCTCTTTCTACATATCTTCTCCTCTCTTTCCACTTATCTTCTCCTCTTTTTCCACATATCTTCTCCTCTTTTCCACTTATCTTCTCCTCTCTTTCTACATATCTTCTCCTCTCTTTCTACATGTCTTCTCCTCTCTTTCTACATGTCTTCTCCTCTCTTTCTACATGTCTTCTCCTCTCTTTCTACATATCTTCTCCACTCTTTCTACATATCTTCTCCACTCTTTCTACATATCTTCTCCTCTTTCTACATATCTTCTCCTTTCTACATATCTTCTCCACTCTTTCTACATATCTTCTCCTCTTTCTACATATCTTCTCCTTTCTACATATCTTCTCCTTTTTCTACATATCTTCTCCTCTTTCTACATATCTTCTCCTTTCTACATATCTTCTCCTTTCTACATATCTTCCTCTCTTTCTACATATCTTCCTCTCTTTCTACATATCTTCTCCTCTCTTTCTACATATCTTCTCCTCTCTTTCTACATGTCTTCTCCACTCTTTCTACATGTCTTCTCCTCTCTTTCTACATGTCTTCTCCTCTCTTTCTACATGTCTTCTCCTCTCTTTCTACATGTCTTCTCCTCTCTTTCTACATATCTTCTCCTCTCTTTCTACATATTGCCTCCCTTTTTCCACCTATCATTTCCCCTCTTTCCACCTCTATTCTCCAGCCTGTCTGTTGTGCTGTTGATGTGTAGCAGCTGATGGACTGTGTCAGATAATTGACCATAAAGCAGGTAATCAATACCTGGGCAACAACACTATTAAGACCACTGTTGAGGCAGTCGCTCCTTCACTTCACACGTACGGACATGCACGCGCACACACACAATCACGCGTATGCAGACACCACACGCATGCACACACACACAAACGGACGCACGCAAACAAACATTCACATACACACGCATACAGATCGTTCCAATTCGGTGCCTTTTGTGATGTAGATCTGAGTCACATTTTATATATTTTTTGACATTCTGTCCCGAAGACCACATGTTCAACACTTTTAAAAACACCAAGTGCCAAATAAAGTAACAGGGTTGACCATAACAGGGTTGATGACTACTGTCAATTCAACGTGAAATCAAGGAAAAAAATGTCACCATGATTTGGGTTAAAAGTTGGGTGAAAAAAAAGACTAAATTCCCTCACGTTGATGACTTTCTGCAAATCCAAGCAGTTTTCCATGTTGATTCAACTTCATCACATAGTTTTTTTTAGTTTGAAATGACATGGAAACAACATTGATTCAACCAGTTTTTGCCCCGTGGGAAGCGTCACAAAAATATTGAAATTGTTTTAAAAAATTCTAGCCTGTCTATGGGTAACAGGGTGACCTGTTATGGTCGGCAGGGTAGCCTAGTGGTTAGAGCGTTGGACGAGTAACCGGGAGGTTGCGAGTTCAAACCCCCGAGCTGACAAGGTACAAATCTGTCGTTCTGCCCCTGAACAGGCCCACTGTTCCCAGGCCATCATTGAAAATAAGAATGTGTTCTTAACTGACTTGCCTGGTTAAATAAAGGTAAAATTAAAAATTAAAAATATGCTCGACTCAGTTTTACACCACAAAACACCAGAAAATTGCCAAAAAGTGTAGAATCAGCTCACCTACTTTTACCTACTTTTACTCTATGACTGTTTCTTTTGAAAAAAATATTTTAAAAGGAATAGTTTCACCATTATTAAAATGAGGGTTCAGTTCGCATAACAAGGTTCACCTTAAATGAGGGACAGATGTAAATGAATCACTAATTACATTAAATAAATAATAATCTTCATAGCAACAAAATAACTAGGGCTTTTCAATGGTCGTGAAAAATGTTGGGGTTAAGTGGGTTCAAATGTTCCAGAAGTCACAGATGGTGCACGGAGGGACATGTCAAAATTATACATTTAGTCTTTATTCATATACAAAATGTACAGATTACAGATGTATTGAATTTTCCATATGGTCGATATTAAAGGCCACTTCATTGAATATAATGGTCTTTAAAATGTCAATATTGGTGCACAATTTCTACTTAAAATATCAGAGATACAAAAGGCATGTAACGGTTGTCGTCTTCCTCTTCTGAGGAGGAGTAGGAAATATCGGACCAATATGCAGCGTGGTATGTGTTCGTCATATTTATTACACTGAATATAGGAAACAAATGAACCAAGCGAATAAAGAAAAACTGAAACAGTCCCGAATGGTGAAAAACACTGAAACGGAAAATAACCACCCACAAACAAGAGTGGGAAAACAGGCTACCTAAGTATGGTTCTCAATCAGAGACAACGATTGACAACTGCCTCTGATTGGGAACTATACCAGGCCAAACACATAGAAATATAAACACAAGAACAAAACATAGAATGCCCACCCCAACTCACGCCCTGACCAATCTAAAATAGAAACATACAAAAGGAACTAAGGTCAGGACGTGACAAGGCACTCCTTTTCGTGGACAACCCATGCGCACACACCCCTCCTGCTACTCTGCCTTTTCCTCCCGTCTGTCAGGAAGGGAAGACTATTTAATCATACACATTTGCAACATGACTATTTAAATCACATACAGGACATGTTGGAATTTGTCTGATGTGGTTATACAGTATCTTCCTTCACCATAGACTTATTTTTCCTTTCACACAGCAAAGTTTGGAACCAATGCAGAGTGATATTGTTACAAGGATTTCTATTCTAATTGCAAAGAAAAATTGGTAGCCCTGCAGAATGTCTTATTTTTTTGTTCGTTTTGAAAAATAAAATGATGACCTTGCTATAACAGAACCCTATTGCTTTACTGTGAGAACTGCCATGGCACATTGTGGTGATTAAGAATGTACAAAAACACTGACAATAGACAATATTAATAAACCTCTCCTCCTGGCCAAGCAACCAATGACACCAGTAGGAGAAACGCTACCAACCATATTTATGAGCAGAGACAGAGAAAGGAAAGAGAGAGAGTTGAAGAGCGAGATAATTATGGGAATTGTTAGAAAATGAGAGTCGATCGACAACATAAGCTGAAGAGCCCACCCCCCCCTTCAAGTGCTGAAACGTTAGAACAATACCTTGCATCCAGGTCACCTGCTCTTTCCATGATGTAGACTGACCAGGGGAATCCAGGTAAAAGCTATGATTCCTTATCGATGTCACTTCAATCAGTGTAGATTAAGGGGAGGAGACAGGTTTAATAAGGATTTGTGCATATGTGCCATTCAGATCGTGAATGGGCAAGACAAGACATTTATGTGCTTTTGAATGGGGTATGGAAGTAGGTGTTAGGTGCACTGGTTTGTGTCAAGAACTACAACAATGCTGGGTTTTTCATGCTCAACAGTTCCCTGTGTGTATCCAGAATGGTCCACCACCCAAAGGATATCCAGCCAACTTGTCATACCTGTGGGAAGAATTTGGAGTCAACATGGGCCAGCATCCCTGTTCACCGCTTTTGACACTTTGAGGAGTCCATGCCCCGATGTATTGAGTCTGTTCTGAGGGCAAAAGGGGTGCAACTCCATATTAGGAAGGTGTTCCTAAATGTTTGGTATACTCAGTGTATGTTTGCTTACTGTTAAACTTAAAATGGCCTTGTAGAAGTTTCCGCATCACCCAGAATTAACCAAGCTGATCCTTTGTTAGCCTACATCCAAAATGGCACCTTATTCCTTACATAGTTCACTACTTTTGGATCTATGTGCCACGGTCAAAAGTAGTGCACTATTGGGGAATAAGGTGCCATTTGGGATGAAGCCTTTAAAACTGTGGATTTAAGCTGTGGTGCGGTGGAGGGAGGGTATTTTGATCAAACAAGGCAGAAGAGGAGTGCTGCATCTCAATGGCTGCCGGCTGTTGTAGTGTAGGTTCTCAGAGGACTCCAGCTACAGATTCAAGCTAGACTGATTTCTCTTTGTTTGCAGTTCAAATGGCACCCTATTCCCCATATAGTGTACTACTTTTGTATGGGTCCTGGTCAAAAGCACTGTGCTATAATAGGAAAATGGGGTGCCATTTGGGATGCAACCTCTCTCTCATAGCCATGTTGCACTTGAGCTCCCCACTATCTCTCTAGCCCTGTTGCCTCACTGGTCTGCTTCCTAACAGCTCTGTGTTGGTGGGAAAACTGTTTTTAGACTGTTAAAAATACCATTAAATGAGTTTCTCTCTGTTAGTACAGTGGATAAGAACCAAAAGTACTGGAGATCGTTCCACTTTATGATACAAGTATCAAACTTGGTACACTAATACTAGATTGTTTTTAAAAATGTAACCTTTATTTAACTAGGCAATTCAGTTCAGAACAAATTCTTATTTATAATGACTGCCTACCCTGGCCAAACCCGGAACGACGCTGGGCCAAATGTGCGCAGCTGGGCCTGGATTCAAACCAGGGACTGTAGTGACACCTCTTGCACTGAGATGCAGTGCCTTAGACCGCTGCGCCACTCGGGAGATACCTGGAGGCAGTCTGGAAAGCATGTCAGACAACCAGGGCAGCCATTTATCTTTGGCTATAGTGCAATCACAGATTTTGTCCATTTCCAATATGGCCGCCCATATGTCCAACTGCGCAGGTCCATATTGGACTAGAATCACTTGACCAGTGAGTCTGGAAAATACAATAAAATGGCAAAAGAATCCATAGATTTTTCCATTAAACATTTTGATGTATCCTTAAACATTTTTGTAAGTAGTTCAAATAGTTTACATGTAAACATAAAAAAGTAACGTGTTTTCCCTGAAGTCTACTGATTTCAATGATATATAATATGATATTCTGTTTGCGTCAATTTTAAGAAAAATTACAGGAAACCTGCCCTGCTCAAGTCACTTTAGGTAAAATCCCATAGGAATGTATTATGTCCAGCAGAGAGACGGGTAACCCATTTTAACTAAATACTTTTATGATGAGACCTTTCAGCCTTTACCCAAAGTAAGTCAGTCTAAACAAAGATAGTAATAGTGTCATTGCAGATTTAACCTAAGTGCTATTGTTTTATGTGCTGTTGAGCAAAGAAAAGTAAATTATGTAATTTCTCAATCAATGTTTGCACCTGTAGCCTGTTCAATAATATAATTGTATATGAAAAAAAACGCATCATCCAAATGTAACGTCTGCCTATGCCTACACACATTGACTTGAATAAATGTTTGTATTTTTTATACTGCCAAACACCAAATTAGGCCTACCTAATTTCAAAATAGGCCATCATCACTGTCAATTATGAATGACAATTCTTCTTGTTTTACAGGTGAAATATCCAAGCTTCATTCTGAATGCCAACCATAACCATTTTATCTCACTCTGTTTCATGAAAATATGCATTTAGATGAGTGATGTGAGTAGATGATAGTAACAAGCTACAGACTAGCCTACTGTATTGTTTTCATCAGAGCACATTTATCCTATGGTGCATGCTGTTTAAATTTGGCCGCATCATGAGAAAAGAACGTGACCAAGATGGTCATACCAAGGATCATTTAGCTATTTGATTTGGAATTTTAGGTATCCCCCCAAAATTATTTGATGAAACATTGAATTTGGACTTACTGCTATTAGCCCATAGAAATGCATTGAATATCAGATTCATACGTGGAAAAACAGATACACAAAAAATATGTCAAGGAAGTTTGTTTTAAAGTGTTTGTCCTATATTTGAGAGATTTTTTTTTTTAATTAAGATTTAAGTATTGGAGTATTACATTTAAACTCTTAAAACTGTCAAATGGCAATTCCCTAAAGTATACTAATTACAGTGATATAAAACATGATATTCTGTATTTTTTTATTTTCAAGAAATGTGACAAGAAAGCTTCCCTGTACTTCCTTCCCTATAATTAGAATGCTGAAAATGGAACCATGGACATGGAACCAATCCAATAGAACTCTACCTTTTTGAATGAGATGTATAGGACACGATACTAAGGCTACCATTACTTATTATGCAATCACTGTTTTGGTAAATGTTATACTGTATATCATTCTAATCCATAGATATCAGATATTTTGAAAAGGCATTAATTTGGACAGCATTTTGGGTACATTTGTGGTCTTTGATGAAACATTATTTTTGGCCTTACTGCTATTAGCCCACACAAATGCATTGAATAACAGATTCACTACATGGAGCAACAGATTGTCCCCCCCCCAAATATCAAAAGGATGTTCTGAAGTGTCTGTCCTACAGTGCCTTCGGAAAGTACTCAGACTCCTTGCCTTTTTCCACATTTTGTAACGTTACAGCGTTATTCTCAAATTGATTAACTTCTTGCGGCGAGCCATCCCGGATCCGGGATCGTGAATACAGCCTCAAGCTCATTACCATAACGCAACGTTAACTATTCATGAAAATCGCAAATTAAATTAAATCAATATGCTAGCTCTCAAGCTTAGCCTTTTGTTAACAACACTGTCATCTCAGATTTTCAAAAATATGCTTCTCAACCATAGCAAAACTAGCATTTGTGTAACCGTATTGATAGCTATTGATAGCTAGCATTAGCATTTAGCGTTAGCATTCAGCAGGCAACATTTTCACAAAAACCAGAAAACCATTCAAATAAAATAATTTACCTTTGAAGAACTTCGGATGTTTTCAATGAGGAGACTCTCAGTTAGATAGCAAATGTTCAATTTTTCCTGAAAGATTATTTGTGCAGGAGAAATCGGTCCGTTTTCTGCGTCATGTTTGGCTACCAAAAAAACCCGAAAATTCATTCGTCAAAACGCCAAACTTTTTTCCAAATTAACTCCATAATATCGACTGAAACATGGTAAACGTTGTTTAGAATCAATACTCAACGTGTTTTTCACATATCTCTTCGATGATATATCGTTCGTGGAAGTGTGCTTTCCCCTCTGAATCCCATGGCAAAATGCCTGCAGCTGAAGTTTACGCACCAATTTAGACAAAGGACACCGGGCGGACCCCTGGCAAATGTAGTCTCTTATGGCCAATCTTCCAATGATATGCCTACAAATACGTCACAATGTGTGTAGCATTAGTTCTGGGGCACTCACAGATAATATCTTTGCAGTTTTGGAAACGTCAGAGTTTTTTCTTTCCAAAGCTGTCAATTACATGCATAGTCGAGCATCTTTTCGTGACAAAATATCTTGTTTAAAACGGGAACGTTTTTTATCCAAAAATTAAAAGAGCGCCCCCTATCTCGAAGAAGTTAAAGTAATGATGGACTGTCATTTCTCTTTGCTTATTTGAGCTGTTCTTGCCTTTAATATAGCCCTATGGTAAAATACCAAGTCCATCTTCTGTATACCACCCTTACCTTGTCTCAAACGCATTAAGAAGGAAATAAATTCCACAAATTAACTTTTAACAAGGCACACCTGTTAATTGAAATGGATTCCAGGTGACTTCCTCATTAAGCTCATTAAGAGTGTACAAAGTTGTCAAGGCAAAGGATGGCTACTTTAAAGAAACTCAAATATATTTTGATTTGTTTCACACTTTTTTAGTTACTACATTATTCAATATGTGTTACTTCATAGTTTTGATGTCTTTGCAATGTAGAAAATAGTCCAAATAAATGGGAAAAAAACATGAATGATTAAGTGTGTCCAAACTTTAGACTGGTACTGTATGTGAGAATGCTGTTGTCTACAGCTCAGCGTTCAACACCATAGTTCCCACAAAGCTCATCACTAAGCTAAGGACCATGGGACTGAACACCTCCCTCTGCAACTGGATCCTGGACTTCCTGACGGGCTGCCCCCGAGGTGGTAATTGGTAGACAACAACACATTTGCCACTGTGATCCTCAACACTGGGGCCCCTCAGAGGTGCTTGCTTAGTCCCCTCCTGTACACCTGCAACTGCTGATGACACAACAGTGGTTGGCCTGATCACTGACAACGATGAGATAGCCTACAGGGAGGAGGTCAGAGACCTAACAGTGTGGTGCCAGGACAACAAATCAAATCAAATCAAATGTTATTTGTCACATACACATGGTTAGCAGATGTTAATGCGAGTGTAGCGAAATGCTTGTGCTTCTAGTTCCGACAATGCAGTAATAACCAACAAGTAATCTAACTAACAATTCCAAAACTACTGTCTTATACACACAAGTGTAAGGGGATAAAGAATATGTACATAAAGATATATGAATGAGTGATGGTACAGAGCGGCATAGGCAAGATACAGTAGATGGTATCGAGTACAGTATATACATATGAGATGAGTATGTAAACAAAGTGGCATAGTTAAAGTGGCTAGTGATACATGTATTACATAAAGATGCAGTAGATGATATAGAGTACAGTATATACGTATACATATGAGATGAATAATGTAGGGTATGTAAACATTATATTAGGTAGCATTGTTTAAAGTGGCTAGTGATATATTTTACATAATTTCCCATCAATTCCCATTATTAAAGTGGCTGGAGTTGAGTCAGTGTGTTGGCAGCAGCCACTCAATGTTAGTGGTGGCTGTTTAACAGTCTGATGGCCTTGAGATAGAAGCTGTTTTTCAGTTTCTCGGTCCCAGCTTTGATGCACCTGTACTGACCTCGCCTTCTGGATGATAGCGGGGTGAACAGGCAGTGGCTTGGGTGGTTGTTGTCCTTGATGATCTTTATGGCCTTCCTGTAACATCGGGTGGTGTAGGTGTCCTGGAGGGCAGGTAGTTTGCCCCCGGTGATGCGTTGTGCAGACCTCACTACCCTCTGGAGAGCCGTACGGTTGTGGGCGGAGCAGTTGCCGTACCAGGCGGTGATACAGCCTGCCAGGATGCTCTCGATTGTGCAACCTCTAACAACCTCTCCCTCAAAGTGAGCAAGACAAAGGAGCTGATCGTGGACTACAGGAAAAGGAGGGCTGAACACGTCCGCATTCACATAGACGGGGGTCGAGAGTTTCAAACTCCTTGATGTCCACATCACCAACAAACTATCATGGTCCAAACACACCAAGACAGTCGTGAAATACACCAAGACAGCCCTCAGGAGAGTGAAAAGATTTGGCATGGGTCCCCAGATACTCAAAAACATCTACAGCTGCACCATCCAGAGCATCCTGACCGGTTGCATCACCGTCTGGTATGGCAACTGCTCGGCATCCGACCGTAAGGCACTACAGAGTGTAGTGCGTATGGCCCAGTACATCACTGGGGCAAAGCTTCCTGCCATCCAGGACCTATATACTAGGCGGTGTCAGAGGAAGGCCCTAAAAATGGTCAAAACCCCAGTCATAGACTCTTCTCTCTACTACCACATGGCAAGCAGTACCAGAGCGTCAAGTCTAGGACAAAAAGGCTTCTCAACAGTTTTTAGCCCCAAGACATAAGACTCCTGAACAGGTAACAGTCCGGGTAGCCATTACCTATTTGCATTGTGTGCCACCCCCAACCCTCTTTTACGCTGCTGCTACTCTCTGTTTATCGTATATGCATAGTCACTTTAACTATACATTCATGTACATACTACCTCAATTGGCCCGAAAAACCAGTGCTCCCGCAGATTTGCTAACCGGGCAATCTGCATTGTGTCCCACCACCCACCAACCGCTCTTTTACGTTACTGCTAATCTCTGTCCATCATATTTGCATAATCACTTTAACCATATCTACATGTACATACTACCTCAATCAGCCTGACTAACCAGTGTCTGTATGTAGCCTCACTACTTTTATAGACTCGCTACTGTTATTTTTTACTGTCTTTTTACTATTGTTTTTATTTCTTTACTTACCTATTGTTCACCTAATACCTTTTGCACTATTGGTTAGAGCCTGTAAGTAAGCATTTCACTGTTGTATCTGGCACACGTGACAAATAAACTTTGATTTGATTTGAGATGTCTAGTATTAGTGTACCAAGTTTGATACTTGTATCATAAAATGTAACAATTATTTCACCTATCTGCTGGACTATGTGTCCTTGGAGAAAAACAGTGGGGCATGTAAGAGACAGGAGAGCAAGGTGAGGTGAGATCTGTTTTATAGGTAGGTAAGTACCACACCTGGGTTCAAATGAATGTTTCAAATACTTGTTTTTTGTTTGCTTTAGACTGCTTGGAATGCCAGATTGGCTGGGTCTCCCCTTTTGGGTTAAAATCCACCAGACAAATTCAACCAAGCACAGCAGAGGATTTAAAATACTATTCTATCCCAGGTCTGTTAAGCACCATGGTACATGTTCTATAGCAGACCATTTATTTATATACATGTTTCAGCCCTATAGATGTGTGTCTGCTGTGAAAGGAAATGGAGGTAAATATGCCCACCTGAAGGAGATAAAAGGTCTCACGTTTCAGTAAGATTAGGAGCAGGGCTTCTTCTTCCTTCATTCCTTCAGCCATCAGACTGTTGAACAGTAGGTTCATGTGACATAACGCGGACCCAATACATGGCCAGACAGTTGTCACAGGGACTATACGCTGAATGTACAACACATTAGGAACACCTGCTCTTTCCATATCAGACTGACCAGGTGAATCCAGGTGAAAGCTATGATCCCTTATTGATGCAACTTGTTAAACCACTTCAATCAGTGTAGATGAAGGGGGGAGACAGGTTAAAGAAAGATGTTTAATCCTTAAGACAATTGAGACGTGGATTTTACACGTGTGCCATTCAGAGGCTAAATGGGCAAGACAAAAGTTTGAAGTACCTTTGAACGAGGTATGGTAGTAGGTGCCGAGTGCACAGGTTTGATTGGGTCAAGAACTGAAACTGTCACGAATATTACCAATGGTGACTCCCCTTCTTGTTCGGGTGGCGCCCGGCGGTCGTCGTCACCGGTCTACTAGCTATCACCAATCCGTTGTTCTGTGTTCCTTTGGTTTTGTCTGATTGGTATCACCTGTTTCTTGTTTGGTTGTTAGGGTGGGGTTATATAAGTTTGTTCAGCCCGCTTCTGTTTCGTGCGGGCTTGTTCGTCTGTTTTGTGTTTGAGTGATTTTGTTTGCATTTTTGGGTTCGCGCTGCCCGTTATTATTTCTGATCATTTGTTTTCCTACTTTTGTTCATGTTACTTTTCCTGGACATTAAAGCGTGTTTTTCCCACATCATTTTGCTCTCTGCGCCTGACTCCACACCTCTTCACTCATTAATCGTAACAGAGCCCGCACCAAAATATGGAGTCAGCAGGAGCAGCGACCACTCCTCTTCCCACGATGGAGGAGAGAGTCCTTCATCACACGTCCATCCTCCATCGCCTAGGATCAGCGATGGATCAACTGATGGAGAGGATGGATCATTGGGAGAGGAATGGTCTCCCTACTACCCCACCGACCGTCCCACCAGCAACTCTACCATCTCCCCCATCTGGATCCGGTTCCAGTGCTCTGCGCATTATGCCTCCGAGGGAGTACGATGGAGCAGCGACTGGGTGCCAGGGATTCCTGCTTCAACTAGAACTCTACCTGGCCACCGTTCGGCCGGCTCCCTCGGACGAGGAGAGCGTGTGTGTCCTCATCACATGCCTTACGGGTAGAACCCTTGAGTGGGCCAATGCGGTCTGGAACGGGCCGACTCAGCGAAGGGCAATTACCCGGAGTTCACCCGACCCGCCGTTTCAGGGCCGTGTTCGATCACCCTCCAGAGGGTCTAGCGGCGGGTGAGAGGTTGTTCCATCTCAGACAGGGGACGAGGAGCGCGCAGGACTTCGTAGCCTGAGAGAGGACGTCCGCAGGGAGCTGGCTTGTCGGGACACTACACTTAGCCTGGATGGACTGATAGACCTGTTGATCCGGTTGGACCATCTGCTAGCTGCTCGCGGACGTTCTGAAAGGGTCCTGTCAGTTCTACCTCCTGACCCTCCCGCTCCTATCCCGATGGATCTAGGAGGGACCGCGTCTAGGGAGATCGGAGGCGGAGAGGGCACACGTCTGGTCGGTGCTGGAGGAATTAATCTGGGAATCGAGAAGGCAGGCAGAACACTCCTCGGTCACCCCAGGTGAGTAAGCACCACACTCTCCCAGAGTTTCCTGTTGGTCACATGTTCTTATTAATTTGTTTCCTTAATTATTCTCCTTCTCTCCAGCATAAGGCACTGGTAGATTCAGGCGCAGCTGGAAACTTTGTCAGGGCTGGTGAGGAAAGCCACAATTTCGTTGGAGATGATTACGCAGGGGAATCACAAGGAGCGAATTAGTCTGTTCCTTATCGATTCACCTGCGTTTCCGGTGGTGCTGGGGATTCCCTGGCTAGCTATTCATAATCTTACGATTTCGTGGAAACAGGGAACTCTCCAGGGGTGGTCTGATGAGTGTTCAGGCAGGTGTGTAGGGGTTTCCATCTGTGCGACAACGGTGGAGAGTCCAGACCAGGTTTCCACCGTGCGCATTCCAGCTGAGTATGACGATTTGGCTATCGCTTTCAGTAAAAAGAAGGCGACCCAATTACCACCCCATCGTCAGGGGGATTGCGTGATAAACCTCCAGGTAAACGCTGCACTCCCCAGGAGTCATGTGTATCCTTTGTCCCAGGAGGAGACGGTGGCCATGGAAACATATATCACCGAGGCTCTGGGACAGGGGTACATTCGGCCCTCCATGTCACCTGTCTCCTCGAGTTTCTTTTTTGTGAAGAAAAAGGATGGTGGTCTAAATTCCATCACGGTGGGTTTTAGTTACCCACTACCTCTCATTGCTACTGCAGTGGAATCATTTCACTGAGCGCAGTTCTTCACGAAACTGAATCTCAGGAGTGCGTATAATCTGGTGTGTATTCGGGAGGGAGATGAGTGGAAAACTGCATTTAGCACTACTTCTGGCCATTATGAGTACCTCGTCATGCCATACGGGTTAAAGAATGCTCCAGCTATATTTCAATCCTTCGTGGATGAGATTCTCAGAGACCTGCACGGACAGGGTGTAGTGGTGTATATTGACGATATTTTAATCTACTCCACTACACGCACTGCGCATGTGTCTCTGGTGCGCAAGGTTTTTAGACGACTGCTGGAGCATGACCTGTATGTGAAGGCGGAGAAATGTGAGTTTTCCAAATGATCAGTTTCCTTCCTGGGTTATCGCATTTCCAGCTCTGGGTTGGTAATGGAGGGTGACCTCGTAAAGGCCGTGCGTAATTGGCCGACTCCGACCACGGTAAAGGAGGTGCAGCGGTTCTTAGGGTTTGCCAATTACTACCGGAGGTTTATCCGGGGTTTTGGTCAGGTAGCTGCTCCTATTACCTCACTGCTGAAGGGGGGGGGCGGTGCGTTTGCAGTGGTCAGCAGAGGCGGACGGAGCTTTTCGTAGGTTGAAGGCGATGTTCACTGAGGCGCCGGTGTTGGCGCATCCGAACCCTTCTTTGGCGTTTATAGTAGAGGTGGACGCATCCGAGGCTGGGGTTGGAGCGGTGCTCTCACAGCGTTCGGGTGCGCCACCGAAGCTCCGCCCCTGTGCCTTTTTTTCGAAGAAACTCGGGCCAGCGGAGCGGAATTATGATGTGGGGGATAGGGAGTTGTTGGCTATGGTTAAGGCCCTGAAGGTGTGGAGACACTGGCTTGAGGGGGCTAAGCACCCTTTCCTTATCTGGACTGACCACCGTAACCTGGAGTATATCCGATCAGCTAGGAGACTGAATCCTCGTCAGGCAAGGTGGGCCATGTATTTCACCAGATTTAGTTTTACTATCTCGTATCGACCAGGTTCCCTCAACACTAAGGCTGACGCGCTGTCACGACTCTATGACACTGAGGACAGGTCCATCGATCCTACTACCATCATTCCGGCAGCTAAGCTGGTGGCACCAGTAGTATGGGAGGTGGACGCGGACATCGAGCGGGCGCTAAGGGAGGAACCTGCGCCTCCACAGTGTCCGGAGGGTCGTAGGTACGTGCCGCTCGCTGTTCGCGAACAATTGATTCGATGGGCTCATAGTCTACCCTCGTCGGGTCACCCAGGTATTTTTAGGACAGTGCGAGGTCTTCAGAGGAAGTACTGGTGGCCCACTTTGGTGAGGGATGTGCGATTCTATGTCTCCTCCTGTTCAGTGTGCGCCCAGAGTAAGGCTCCTAGACACCTGCCCTGAGGTAAATTACAACCTCTCCCCGTTCCACAACGGCCGTGGACCCATCTATCGGTGGATTTTCTTACTGACCTTCCCCCCTCTCAGGGTAACACAACGATCCTGGTCATTGTGGATCGGTTCTCTAAGTCCTGCCGTCTTATCCCATTGCCCGGTCTCCCTACGGCCCTACAGACTGCGGAAGCTCTTTTCACCCATGTCTTCCGGCACTACGGGGTGCCCGAGGATATAGTTTCTGATCGGGGCCCCCAGTTTACCTCCCGTGTATGGAGGGCATTTATGGAACGTCTGGGGGTCTCGGTCAGCCTGACCTCAGGGTATCACCTGGAGAGTAATGGGCAGGTGGAGAGAGTGAACCAGGAGGTGGGTAGGTTTCTGCGGTCGTATTGCCAGGACCGGCCAGGGGAGTGGGCGAGATACATTCCCTGGGCAGAAATGGCCCAGAACTCACTAAGCCACTCCTCTACCAACATGTCACCATTTGAGTGCGTGTTGGGGTACCAGCCAGTCCTGGCACCGTGGCATCAGAGCCAGACTGAGGCTCCTGCGGTGGAGGAGTGGGTGCAGCGCTCTAAGGAGACCTGGAGGGCTGTCCAAGAGTCATTACGCCAAGCGAGTGTAAGGCAGAAGAAGAGCGCTGACCGTCACCGCAGTGAGGCCCCCGTGTTTGCACCCGAGGACAGGGTCTGGCTCTCGACCCGAAACCTGCCCCTCCGCTTGCCCTTCCGGAAGCTGGGTCCGCAGTGTATAGGGCCATTTAAAGTCCTGAGGAGAATAAACGAGGTTTGTTATCGATTATTACTTCCTTCGTATTATCGTATTAACCCCTCGTTTCATGTCTCTTCTCAGGCCGGTGGTAGCTGGTCCCATGCAGGAAGGTGAGGTTCCGGAGGTTCCTCCGCCCCCTCTGGACATCGAGGGGTCCCCGGCGTACACGATACGAGCTATTCTGGACTCGAGACGCCGGGTGAGGGTCTTGCAGTACCTCGTTGACTGGGAGGGGTACGGTCCGGAGGAGAGGTGCTGGGTTCCGGTGGGGGATATTCTAGATTCATCTATGTTGAGAGAGTTCCATCGCCTCCGTCCGGATCACCCAGCGCCTCGGCCCCCGGGTCGTCCCCGAGGCCGGCGTCGGCGCGCTGCGGGAGCTGCGCGTCAGGGGGGGGGTACTGTCACAAATATTACCAACGGTGACTCCCCTTCTTGTTCGGGTGGCGCCCGGCGGTCGTCGTCACCGGTCTACTAGCTATCACCGATCCGTTGTTCTGTGTTCCTTTGGTTTTGTCTGATTGGTATCACCTGTTTCTTGTTTGGTTGTTAGGGTGGGGTTATATAAGTTTGTTCAGCCCGCTTCTGTTTCGTGCGGGCTTGTTCGTCTGTTTTGTGTTTGAGTGATTTTGTTTGCATTTTCGGGTTCGCGCTGTCCGTTATTATTTCTGATAATTTGTTTTCCTACTTTTGTTCATGTTATTTTTCCTGGACATTAAAGCGTGTTTTTCCCACATCCTTTTGCTCTCTGCGCCTGACTCCACACCTCTTCACTCATTAATCGTAACAGAAACGCAGCTGTTTTTTTCACGCTCGAGTTTCCTGTGTGTATCAAGAATGGTTCAGCATCCAAAGAACATCCAGCCAACTTGACACAACTGTGGGACTCATCTGTGTCAACATGGGCCTTCATCCCTGTGGGACTCTTTCGTCACCTTGTAGAGTCCATGCTCCAACTGTAATCCAGCACCGGGTTACCTTCAGATGAGTTCTGTGACACTTGTGAGGTTTGTAGAACAAAATGGAGAACACCATCGTGTTCGTGAGATTCTCCCCTTTCCATAGTGTGGAAGGCCGACATAGGCTGATGTGGTGGACTGAGTCGCAGCCCATACAACAAAACTGATTTAAACCAGACAGATTTTGATGGTGATTGTTTATCATGTTAATTTGATTGCAAAAGGATCAACTCGAGTTCAGGGAGTTTTAACAGGGAAAATGTTAAGAAACTGAAGAGAATAAGACTTACATATTTTATACATGACATACTTTAGTTGAAGTAGGCTGCATGTTTGCATAATCTTACATGACATACTTTAGTTGAAGTAGGCTGCATGTTTGCATAATCTTACATGACATACTTTAGTTGAAGTAGGCTGCATGTTTGCGTAATCTTACATGACATACTTTAGTTGAAGTAGGCTGCATGTTTGCGTAATCTTACATGACATACTTTAGTTGAAGTAGGCTGCATGTTTGCATAATCTTACATGACCGCTGGTGAGAATGGTCAGCAAGTAAGTGAGCTAGAGTTGGTTGGGACCAGTTTGTCCTACTGTATGTTTTATCTCCATCGCAGCTTCAGTGGTGTTTGATGGAAGACGTGGCACATTGTTGATGTCATACGTTATCATATGTAATATCTTTATATAGGGGTTTTCTCATTTTGGTAAAAGTCCATCCTTCGCCCTTTCTGCTCCATCCTCTCTCCTCCATGACCCAGAAACCGATAGGTGGTCAAGTAGTGTCAATTCGTTAGTAGGCATTTCCTGCTCTGCAGTTAAATTCTCAGCAACAAAAGAGGGATAAAATTAAGATCCTACAAATGTAACTTAATTATTTTTATTACTTTAAACATTTATTTAGGTATTGCACCCCTGAAATGTAATTTGCCTGATGATGCATGAGTGGAGAAGGACCGCCTCATTTCAAAGAAGTGCATTTCCATCCACGTTCCCCCTCCTCGCCGAATCTCCTCGATTACCTTTGATCTTTTTCAAAAGGAGTCGAGAGAGAAAAAAGGACGCAGGAGGTGAGCAAATCTAATTGAGAAAAGCACACTGTTCTTCTAAGATACATTATGTGTGATATTAAACCATATTTAGGGCATATACTGTGTGGAACAAGGCAGCATTTCAAATGGAACCCTATTCCGTACATAGTGCACTACTTTTGAAGAAAGCCCATCAAAAGTAGTGCACTGCATGGGGAATAGGGTGCCACTTGGGACTCACTCAACCTTAATAAGAGGTGCTGGTTTCAAAAGGTGTGGTAAGGCTGGGGTTGTTGTGCATGGTGTTGTATATCCCTCTAAAAGCTACTGGAGCACAGCTAAAGGTAGGCTAGTACTCAATATTCATAACATTGGCTCCCTCTGTGTGAAATTGGTTTTTGCCTAATGGATCTATGCATGGGTGCACTCCTCCCTAATACTGCTACTGAGCATCGTCTGGCCTTAAAGGCACTGGAGTCGCAGCTAAAATAGAAATTGCATTTTAAAAGGCCCATTGTCGTCAGTGCGGTGCGCTGGTCGACAACGTGATTTTGATTGAACCACAGCCTACATCTGCTACACTATGCAATATAATTGATTAGATTACCGTCTTCATTTTCTCAAGTCCAACATTGAAAATGATTTAGAATGGCATGAAATGCGTTTATAAAAGGAACACATTTTCCTGGACCCTAACCTGCCATGAATGTGTGCAAACCTTAGAAACGCCTCTGGATAAAAGCGTTAGGCATTGGAAATGTGATAGATAAAAACATGCAATGATGATGGAAAGTGGTGGCTGTTTTTTCTATGACTTTGTGGCCTGAATGTTCTACATCTTCTGAAGCTCGTACCTGAGATCAGATGTTTATTGTAAGCATATCGACCTTAAGCATGGTGTTTGGCATATCTTCAATTCAGTGTTCATATGAGTTTATTTTTCTATTTTCTATTTTTACTTGGATGACCTGCAGATGCTTTCTGAGCAGCTTTCTAACTATACTGAACAAAAATATAAATGCAACATGCTACAATTTCAAAGATTTTACTGAATTACAGTTCATATAAGGAAATCAGTGAAATAAATGTATTAGGCCCTAATCTATGGATTTCACATGACTGGTAATACAGATACTGTTTGCATCTGTAGGTCACAGATACCTTAAAAAAAAAGCTAGGGGCGAGGATCAGAAAACCAGTCAGTATTTGGTGTGACCACCATTTGCCTCATGCAGTGGGACACATCTCCTTCACATAGCGTTGATCAGGTTGTTGATTGTGGACTATGGAATGTTGGCCCACTCCTCTTCAATGGCTGTGCGAAGTTGCTGGATATTGGTGGGAACTGGAACACGCTGTTGTACACGTTGACCCAGAGCATCCTAAACTTCCTCAATGGGTGGTATGTCTAGTGAATATGCAGGCCATGGAAGAACTGGGACATTTTCAGTGTCGTGCATTATCAGACTGAAACACGAGGTGATGGCGGTAGATAAATGGCACGACAATGGGCCTCAGGATCTCATCACGATATCTCTGTGCATTCAAATTGCCGTCGATAAAATGCAGTTCTGTTTGTTGTCTGTAGCTTATGCCTGCCCATACCATAACCCCACTGCCACCATGCAGCACTCTGTTCACAACGTTGACATCAGGTATCTGCTCGCCAACACGACACCATACACGTGGTCTGCATTGTGCTATGTGACACAACTGCACATTTTAGAGTGGCCTTTTATTGTCCCCAGCACAAGGTGACCCTGTGTAATGATCATGCTGTTTAATCAGTTTTTTCATGTCACACCTGTCAGGTGGATGGATTATCTTTTGGCAAAAGAGAAATGCTCACTAAAAGGGATGTAAACCACCAACAACAACAACAAAATTGTGCATATGGAACATTTCTGGGATCTTTAATTTCAGCTTATGAAACATGGGACCAACACTTTACATGTTGCGTTTATATTTTTGTTCACTGTATATGTTAAGGAAGGTTTGTGGTTTTATTATTGTAGAGACATGTTCCTCATAGCCCTAACCCTCTCTCTCCCTGTCATAGATGAATAACAGATAGGGGCCCTCATAGCCTAACCCTCTCTCTCCCTGTTATAGAGGAATAACAGAGAGGGGCTCTCATAGGGGACACTTACATCATGAAACACTAAGGATGCGTCCCAAATGCACCTTATTCCCGTTAATATATGTATAGTGCACTACTTTTGACCACTACATAGGGAATAGGGTGCCATCTGGGACCAGCATAACCCTCCCCCTCCCTGTCATCCACAGGCAGGGGCCTCACAGAACTAAAGCACTAACCCTCTCTCGGTCCTATCTGAGCCAATCACCTGGTTAATGAGGGTGGAGGTTGGTGTTGGAGGGCCCAGCGCAGTGTGACGGGCAGACGGATGGTGAAACACATTCTGGGTTTGTGCTGCTGGACAGAATAGTGTGCTATGATGCTGTGCTACAGTACATTAAGCAATAATTGAAAGCACCTCGTGATTATTAAGACAGGCCATTTTGCTGCACTGAACCACCAGCTAAAGTATTAACACGTCTCCCCCCTTTTTCACAGATGGTTAAATTCGATGGAGTAGTGAGGGAGAGAGAGAAGGGATGTTTGGCTGCTCTGCTGTATCCCTGGAACAGTGGATGCCTGCCTCTCAGGATGTGGCCATGGTTAGTTCATATATAGTTTCATGTAAGGATGGGGGTAGTTAATGTAAGGATGGGGGCGATACAAGGGTAACTGGGTAAACAACACTTCTATATTGTCGAATTAGGCTGTCAGTGGCCATGCTGGATAATGTAAGCACCGGGGTAGTTAATTATGTGATAGTTAATGTAAGGATGGGGGTAGTTAATGTAAGGATGGGGTAGTTAATGTAAGGATGGGGGTAGTTAATGTAAGGTTGGGGTAGTTAATGTAAGGATTGGTTAGTTAATGTAAGGATTGGTTAGTTAATGTAAGGATGGGGGTAGTTAATGTAAGGATGGGGGTAGTTAATGTAAGGATGGGGGTAGTTAATGTAAGGATGGGTTAGTTAATGTAAGGATGGGGGTAGTTAATGTAAGGATGGGGGTAGTTAATGTAAGGATGGGGTAGTTAATGTAAGGATGGGGGTAGTTAATGTAAGGATGGGGGTAGTTAATGTAAGGATGGGGGTAGTTAATGTAAGGATGGGGGTAGTTAATGTAAGGATGGGGTAGTTACTGCAAGGATGGGGTAGTTAATGTAAGGATGGGGGTAGTTATTGTAACAATGGGATAGTTAATTTAACAATGGGATAGTTAATGTGAGAATGGGGTAGTTATTGTAAGGATGTGGTAGTTAATGTAAGGATGGGGTAGTTAATGTAAGAATGGGGTAGTTACTGTAAGGATGGGGTAGTTACTGCTAGAATGGGGTAGTTAATGTAAGAATGAGGTAGTTACTGTAAGGATGGGGTAGTTAATGTAAGGATGGGGTAGTTAATGTAAGGATGGGGTAGTTAATGCAAGGATGGGGTAGTTACTGCAAGGATGGGGTAGTTACTGCAAGGATGGGGTAGTTAATGTAAGGATGGGGTAGTTAATGTGAGAATGGGGTAGTTAATGTAAGTATGGGGTAGTTAATGCAAGGATGGGGTAGTTAATGTAAGGGTGGGGTAGTTACTGCAAGGATGGGGTAGTTACTGCAAGGATGGGGAAGTTAATGTAAGGGTGGGGTAGTTACTGCAAGGATGGGGTAGTTAATGTAAGGACGGGGAAGTTAATGTAAGGATGGAGTAGTTAATGTTAGAATGGGGTAGTTAAAGTAATAATGTGATCATTAATGTAACGATGGGGCTAATTACTGTAAGGATGGTGTAGTTAATGTTAGAATGGGGTAGTTAAAGTAATAATGTGATCGTTAATGTAACGATGGGGCTAATTACTGTAAGGATGGTGTAGTTAATGTTAGAATGGGGTAGTTAAAGTAACAATGTGATCGTTAATGTAACGATGGGGCTAATTACTGTAAGGATGGTGTAGTTAATGTTAGAATGGGGTAGTTAAAGTAATAATGTGATCGTTAATGTAACGATGGGGCTAATTACTGTAAGGATGGTGTAGTTAATGTTAGAATGGGGTAGTTAAAGTAACAATGTGATCGTTAATGTAACGATGGGGCTAATTACTGTAAGGATGCAGAGATAATGCATAGATGTGTTACAGATGGAGTCTTTCAAAACTTACTCTTATCAAAAACCATGGATTGCCTTGTTGAGAAAATGAAGTAGAGAGATGCTGCTTAAAAACGCGGCAAGCTGACCGGGTTCCATTGTATCGTTAAACAGTACAAATGCAACATTCACAGATTGATCAAGATGGCGAGACACAAGTATAGGGACAAAGTGGGGGAGCAATTCAGCGGGTCGGACAGGAGGCATATGTGGCAGAGGCTTCTAACGATCATATGGGTGATGATTAAACAAAAGTAATCAACGCCAATCAGGGCTACGTGCTTTCGGTCTCCATGGAGGAAGTACAGCATGTAAGTCATTCAAGCGTGTTAACCCTAGCCGTGCCCTCACAGCATGTGCAGACGAGCTAGCTGTTGTGTTTTCGGACATTTTCAATTTCTCTCTAGCTCAGGCAATCCCCCCCCTGCTTCAAGTTGTCCACTATCATTCCTGCGCCCAAGAAAGGTAAAGTAACTGAACTGTTGACTACCGACCCGTAGCACTTACTTCCGTCGTCATGAAGTGCTTCAAGTAGCTGGTCAAAGACCACATCACCTCCACTCTCCCGACACACTCAACCCTCGACTCTAATTCGCCTACCGCTCTGACAGATCCACAAAAGATGCAATCGCCATTGCACTGCACACTGCCCTCACCCAGCTGGACAAAAGGAATGCATATGTGAGGATGTTGTTCATTGACTACGGCTTGGCCTTCAATACCATAGTGCCCCCTAAGCTCACCACAATGCTCACGGCCCGGGACTGAACTCCTCCCTGTACAACTGGGTCCCGGGCCGTACCCAGGTGGTGAAGGTAGGCAACATCCTCCACACTGGTCCTCAACACGGTCCCCAGGGTGCATCCTCAGTTCCCTTATGTACCCACGACTTCCAACTCCATCATCAAGTTTGCTGATGAAATGACAGTGGTAGGAGAGGAAGTAGGAACTCTGACTGCGTTGTGCCAGGTAAACAACCTCTCCCTCAACGTCAGCAAAACAAAGGAGCTAATTGTCGACTTAAGGGACAAAGCAGGCTGGACACGCTCCCATCCTCATCACCGGGGCTGCCGTGGAGACGGTCAAAAACTTCAAGTTCCTCTGCGTACACATCTCCGAGGAGCTGAAATGGTCATATCACAAGGACACCGTGGTGAAGAAGGCACAACATTGACTCTTCAACCCTGGGAGGCTGAAGAAATTCGGTCTGTCCCTGAGGGCCCTCAGTGTTCTACAGGAGCACCATCGAGAGCATACTGACGGGCTGCATCGCAACCTGGTATGGCAACTTCACCGCTGCTGACCGCAAGGCTCTACAGATGGTGCTATGCTCAGCCGAACGCACCATTGAGTTCAAACTGCCTGCCCTCCAGGACACCTACAGCCACCCGAGCCACAACTTGTTCTCTCCGCTTCCATTACTCAGGCGCGAGCAGTATAAGAGCATCATGGCAAAAACTATACAACTGTCCAGTAGCTTCTACCCCCAGACCATTAGGCTGCTGAATAGAGGATGCAGTGGATTGAGAAGCAGCCCATGCTGAAAACCAGACATTGTAACTTAAACTGACTGATTTTTTAAAAATGTATTATTTCTTAGATTGATGCACAGGTGCATCAGTAGACTCTTACGGGTTAGTGTAATGATGGGGTTGTTAAGGTAAGGATGGGGGTAGTTAATGTAAGGATGGAGGTACTATTGTAGAACCTCCTCACATCCTCTGGATGAGAACACTCTGACGTTTAGTTCCAGAACCCCAATTAAGGAGTTTTTGTGCATGTGCCACAGCCAGAGGGCATGAGGGGGTGGTATTCCCTAGACTGGTTCCCTTTTATTATTTAAGCCTCTTTGATCCAAACAACCAATCAGATCTCATGGTCAACGTCTTTCATTTGCCCCCCTTTGAAGATATTATGATGCGGTATGTCGTCTGCGTATCAAATGGTACTCTACTCACTACATAGTGCAGTACGTAGGGAATACCCCATCCTGGTCAAAAGTAGTGCACTATATAGGGAATAGGGTGCCATTCAGGATGCATTGTGAAGTGTCATCAGTGGCCCTTACACCTACAGTGCTCTGCAGTTGGGAATGAGATGCAATACCTAAGATCACAGGTCTCGACCTCTGAATGATCGGCTATGAAAAGCCAACTGACATTAACTCCTGAGGTGCAGACCTGTTGCACCCTCTATAACCACTGTGACTATTATCTAACTCTAACAGTCATCTGTAAAAGTTTGAAATCTTAAATAACGACCTGGCCTTAATGCTCATGTACTCTTATAATTTCCACCCGGCACAGCCAGAAGTGGACTGGCCATCCCTCAGAGCCTGGTTCTTCTCTAGGTTTCTTCCTAGGTTCCAGCCATTCTAGTTTCTGCATTGCTTGATCTCTGGGGTTTTAGGCTCAGTTTCTGATTTATAGGATTAATATAATATTCAATAAATATAGTACCTAACATCCAATTTGGACAAAAGTTCTAATAATTACTTAGACATGAGAAATCCAAAGAAAATATCAAATGCCACCCACCGACCCTCCACACCCCACGCCAATCCCACCCCAATGAATATATACTGAATAAAAATATAAATGCAACATGTAATGTGTTCTCATGTTTCAAGAGCTGAAATAAAATATCCCAGAAATGTTCCATATGCACAAAAAGCTTATTTCTCTCAAATGTTGTGCACAAATTTGTTTACATATCAAGAAGCCGATTAAACACCATGATCATTACATAGGTGCATCTTGTGCTGGGAACAATAAAAATCCTCTCTAAAATGTGCAGTTTTGTAACACAACACAGATGTCTCAAGTTTTGAGGGAGTGTGTAATTGGTATGCTGACTGCAGGAATACCCACCAGAGTTGTTGCCAGATAATTTAATGTTGATTTCTCTACCATAAGCCGCCTCCAACTTTGTTTTAGAAAATTTGGCAGTACGCCCAACTGGCCTCACAACCGCAGGCCACGTGTAACCATGCCAGCCCAGGACCTCCACATCCGGCTTCTTAACCTGCGGGATCGTTTGAGACCAGCCACCTTGACGGCTGATGAAACGGAGGAGTATTTCTGTCTGTAATAAAGCCATTTTGTGGGGAAAAACATATTCTATTTGGCTTGGCCTGACTCCCCAGTGGGTGGGGCTATGCCCTCCCAGGCCCACCCCTGGATGTGCCCCTGCCCAGTCATGTGAAATCCATAGATTAGGCCCTAATTTCATTTATTTCAATTGACTGATTTCCTGATATTAACTGAAACAGTAAAATCTTTCAAATTGTTTTTTTGTTTTTTTCAGTATAGTATCAGTTCTCTATGTCTGACAAGTCATATGGAGCTGAGTATTGTTTCTTTATCTGATGTAATGTATTCCCAGTAAATGTGGTTGATGTCCTTTTCCCCCATTTCAGAGAAATTAGTAAAATTGTTATGGTTACCAGGTTCTGACCACTAGATAATGTTGTTCCAGGTGATTTATTTCTTAAAGAACCCCGGCTGGCACTGTTCCCCTACTAGTCTGCTGTGCAGGTTCTCTCGACAATTGTGTAGGATTCTTTATGGGTCTTATGGTTTCCGATAGTGATTTCCTCTCCCGGGTGCCCATACTTCAGCTGAGTCTGAATTGCAGGACGAGGAGATGGTTTGGGTTGTTTGAGGGGTATATTAATTCCCCAGGGTGGAAGTAATAAGTTGGACGATTCGCTCTCCGTCCAAAAGGTGGCACCTCTCCCCCATAGGTGGATCATTACTGGGATTCATTGCTGATTCCTACCTGTAGCTCATTAGTCCCTACAGGTTGTGGAACCTGTAGGCGATTAATACTGTGGTTCATATGTACCCCGAAAGGAGCTGTCTTTCTCAACAGTATCTCTGGGTGGCACTGCAAATCGGGCATGTCACTGATCGCAGGAGCCCTTGTACCCAGAATGGGCCGGGCTTTAGGCAAACCTTGGCACAAAACACTTTTTTTTAACCTCAAGTTCCACAGCGTTCATCTGTGTGAAAAGTGTTCCTTCTCCATGTTCAGGCACACGGTTGTCAAGAGTGGTGGAAATGGAGGAAGAACCAATCTCTCCCAGTCCACAAGGTGGCGCCCCGCCCCTTCAGATGGCACTTCAAAGTAGACTCGCTGTCTGCTCCGACCAATCGTGTGCATGCGCAATGTCGCCCTGGATCATGTGAACAGTGATGTTAGGGTAAAGGCTACAATTTGTTGTGCATCCCACATTTCTGCAGTGTCATCACATCGACTGTTCCCGAGGCCTCAGCGCCAGTTTTGAGGGAGGAAATATCCTCTTGTCTCCAGAAACAGGCAATCCAAGTGGTTCCTATGACGAAGATCCAGGACGGCTGGTACAGATGGTATTTTCTGGTTCTGAAAAGAGATGGGACTTTGCATCCCATTTTAGACTTATGTGTCTACAAACTCAGAATGCTCACGTGCCGCCATCTATTATAGCCGATTGTCGGCCCGGTGGCGGAGTCTAGGCGGCAAGCAGTGTTACACACATCCATGCTACTGTCCCGTAGAAACCAGAAAGAGAGCTGTCTGACTCCATCTCAGCACATTCCCTTTCTGGGTCTCGAGCTAGACTCCCTCACATATTGCTCTTTTCTATCCCCATGCAGGATGTCCGGGTTCCGGCTATGCTTAGCCAAATTTCAGCTGGGTCACACAGTGACTACGCCTACTGTGGATGATGGCTTCTGTGATGAAGTCGTTCCCGTGGGGCTATTGTTGATGCAGCTCTTCCAGCACTGAGTGCTAGCCACAGCTGGAAGCATCTCGCAGCCTAAGCCAGTTACTTCGGGTGTCCCTGTCAGGTCTATGGACCATGGCCCAGTGGTGGGAGCCTCTGCTATTGGCAGTGGGGCTCCCATGCGCTGAGTTGTATCCCGCCAGGTGATCACGACAGATGCATCACCCTGAGGGTGGTGCATGCTGTATGAAGGCAACTCGATTATTTGGGGGTATGGACACGGAACACACTGCATATCAATTACTCTGAGATCCTAATCCATGTTCCCAGTTGCTTTAACTAGGGTGCAGTTATTTTATACAGGTGGGACCCTCTCTCTCAGGAGAAGCTACAACCCTGGTTCGTCTCCCAGGTATGGGACATTTTCGTCAGAGCCGACATGGATCTTTACGCATCGCTCGAAAATGCACAGTGCCGTCTATCTTTCTCGAGGAGGGACCCGAGTGCCTCATTGGGAACGGATGCTCTGGCACACCAGAGGCCTCAAACCCTCCTTTGTGTGTTTCCGCCAGTGGTTCTGATTCAGCCCACATTGGAGAGGATGCCGGGAGGGCTTATCATGGATTCATGTGTCTTCCCGTTTGCCCAGGCAGCGTTGGTACACAGAGATCATTTGCCTTTTAGGCAGGGACCCATGGCAACTCCAGTTGCGCAGGGACCTGTTGTCCCAGGCACATGGGCAGGTTTGGCAAGCGAGGCCAGATATTTGGTTCCTATGGGCTTGGTCCCTGAAAGGGTCAATCTGATAGCCAGATGTTTACCTCTGAATGTTATTGCTACCATTCAGTCTACACAGGTGCCCTACACGAGAGGGTTGTATGTGTATAAGTGACAAGTGTTTGAGCTCTGGTTTCAGTATTAAGGACTAGTTTATATTCAGTGCTCTGTGAGGGACATTCTTATGTTCCTAAACAAGCTTTTTGAGCAGGGGTGGGCATTCTCCACGTTAAAAGAGTACATGGCCTCTATCTCAGCATGTCATGTGGGAATTGACAGAGCCCACCCTTGGTTGTGTGGTTCTTGAAAGATATATGGCATTTCAGAACTGTCTCTAAATCCATTCCAACCACATGAGACTTGGCGTTGGTTTTGGAGGTACTGTGTACGGGCCCCTTTTGAGTCTCTGGAGTTGGTGGATCTGAAGATCCTCTCCTACAAAACATCCCTGCTCATGGTTTTGGCCTCGCTAAACCTGCTGGGGACCTCCACACGTTATCCGGTGCTCAGTTCACCCCGGGCGACTCTAAGGTGACATTGCGTCCAAATGCGTCCTTCGACTCATAAGTCATGGCTTTGTCTGCTATTTCCCTTTTCACCTCCTCAAATCAAATTGTATTTGTCACATGCGCCAAATACAACGAGTGTAGACCTTACAGTGAAATGCTTACTTACAAGCCCTTAACCAACAATGCAGTTTTAAGAAAAATACCCCAAAAAATAATAAATAAAGTAACTAATAATTAAAGAGCAGCAGTAAAATAACAATAGCGAGGCCATATACAGGGGTTACTGGTACAGTCATAACTCTCCTGTGAAGATCTGAAGGATCAGGTTACAGTGGGTCCGCTTTACAGCGCCCTCTTTATCTCCAGCAGAGGGAGAGGGAGGGGGGCACTTAATGGTGGTCGTAAAATACACTGCCTCTATGCTCTGTTGTGTTCAAGATTGGAATGTAAACTCTGGAACACAGAGAGACACTTGGACATCAAAAGTGTGAATAATTTAACAGTGTTTATGTATTCCAAGCAGTTGAAATGGTCCGTGGACACTTAAGGAACAGTCATGTCGAGTTTGTTTCATTTGGTGACCTCATGAAGGACAGGAGACACACATTACTTCGTTCTTTGGTTGTATACACCTCTCAATTGTGGGGTTTGCATCTGAATGTTGTATAAAATAGATACTTGCGAATAAGAATACTTTTGAAAAGATTAAATGTGATGTTAGCCTTCTAAATGAGAGTATGGGTTCTCATTTAAAGTTTTAACTAGTCAGTGACCACACCCTGTGAGTACAGACATTTATATCAGTGTCATGGAATGCCCCATTTTCTATTATATTATAAAAGCCACTTCCAACAAAATGTACAGAAAACATGAAGCAGTAGCTACGTGTTGAAATGGTTGGGAACTCTGCCAAAGAGACCCACGGTAAGTCGGACGTCTTGAATGGTTAAGAAATCTACAAACTGAAGAGCAATTATTCAGGTTGCAGCTGTTTAAATACTTTAGTCTGGTAAATGCATCCAATCTAAGAACATTTCCGAATGGTACTCTGAAGTATCCATTACAACAACAATTCTGAAATCCAAATGAGCATTTGTTAGGGGGCTAAATGTCCATATTTAGGATCAAGTATTCAACTGTATGTATGTAGTGAATCCACTCTGAGTTTCCCGCTCTTGAACTGTCCCCACCCCTTTCCTTTGTCTACCAAGTCGTCATATCAACTTAGCCCACTAGGGACTTTTCTATCATGTTAGTAACCAATGTATGACCTATTGTGTGTCTGTGTTGATGTAATTCTGTGACTGATTAAATAAGTTAGTAAATAAATAATTAAGCCAATTTCTATATCGCTGATTCATAATCTATGTTAGGGTTCGTGCAGATATCCAAGGGTTTGCAACATTCAGAATATTACTGATCAGGTAATAATACATTAATAAGTGACTGTAATTGATTAGATATGAAAATACTTATATTCGGGCAATTGAAACATGTTCACGTGGTGCCCCGACTTCCTAGTTATTTAAAGTTACATGATTAATTTAATCACGTAATTAAATTACACATAGAGAATTGACTTGATAATATACAGTCTTCACATTTATAGATAGTCAACACTACAACACCGGTTATTTGAGGTAATTGAGGTAATATATACATGTGGGTAGAGTTATTAAAGTGACTTATGCATATAGATAATAACAGAGAGTAGCAGTAGCGTAAAAGAGGGGGGTGGGCAATGCAAGTACTCTGGGTAGAAATTTGTTGTTAGTTGTTCAGTAGTCTTATGGCTTGGGGGTAGAAGATGTTTAGAAGCCTCTTGGACCTAGACGTGGCGTACTGCTTGCCGTGTAGTAGCAGAGAACAGTCTATGACTAGGGTCGCTGGAGTCTTTGTCAATTTTTAGGACCTTCCTCTGACATCGCTTGGTATAGAGCTCCTGGATGGCAGGAAGCTTGGCCCCAGTGATATACTGGGCCATACGCACTACCCTCTGTAGTGCTTTGCGGTCGGAGGCCGAGCAGTTGGCATACCAGACAGTGATGCAACCAGACAGGATGCTGTTGATGGTGCAGCTGTAGAATCCTTTGAGGATCTCAGGACCCATGCCAAATCTTTTCAATTTCCTGAGGAGGAATAGGTTTTTTCGTGCCCTCTTCACAACTGTCTTGGTGTGCTTGGACCATGTTAGTTTGTTGGTAATGTGGACCCCAAGGAACTTGAAGCTCTCAACCTGCTCCACCACAGCCATGTTGATGAAAATGGTGGCATGCTCAGTCCTCCTTTTCCTGTAGTCCACAATCATCTCCTTTGTCTTGATCACATTGCTGGAGAGGTTGTTGTCCTGGCAACACACAGCCACGTCTCTGACGACCTCCCTATATGCTGTCTCGTCATTGTTGGTGATCAGGCCAACCACTGTTGTGTCATCGGCAAACTTAATGATGGTGTTTGAGTTGTGTCTGGCCGTGCAGTCATGAGTGAACAGGGAGTACAGGAAGGGACTGAGCACACATCCCTGAGGGGCCCCCATGTTAAGGATCAGCGTGGCGGATGTGTTGTTACCTACCCTTACCACGTGGGGGCGGCCCGTCAGGAAGTCCAGGATCCAGTTGCAGAGGGAGGTGTTTAGTCCCAGGGTCCTTAGGTTAGTGATGAGTTTTGAGGTCACTATGGTGTTGAACGCTGAGCTGTAGTCAATGAACAGCATTCTCACATAGGCGTTCCTTTTGTGCAGGTGTGAAAGGGCAGTGTGGAGTGCAGTATAGATTGCATAATCTGTGGATATGTTGGGGCGGAATGCAAATTGGAGGGGGTCTATGGTTTCTGGGATAATGGTGTTGATGTGAGCCATGACCAGTCTTTCAAAGCACTTCATGACTACGGACGTGAGTGCCAAGGGTTGGTAGTCATTTAGGTAAGTTACCTTTGTTTTCTTGGGTACATGTAACTTTAGTGGTGGTCTGCTTCAGACATGTTGGTATTACAGACTCAGACAGGGAGAGGTTGAAAATGTCAGTGAAGACACTTGCCAGTTGGTCAGCGCATGCTTGCAGTACACGTCCTGGTAATCCGTCTGGCACTATGGCCTTGGGAATGTTGACCTATTTAAAGGTCTTACTCACATCGGCTGCGGAGAGCATGATCACACAGTCATCCGGAACAGCTGGTGCTCTCATGCATGTTTCAGTGTTACTTGCCTCAAAGCGAGCATAGAAGTAATTTAGCTTGTCTGGTAGGCTCGTGTCACTGGGCAGCTCTCAGTTGTGCTTCCCTTTGTAGTCTGTAATAGTTTGCAAGCCCTGCCAAATCCGATCAGCGTCAGAGCAGTATGATTCGATCTTAGTCCTGTGTTGATGCTTTGCCTTTTTGATGGTTCTTTGGAGGGCTTAGAGGGATTTCTTATAAGCTTCCGGGCTCGAGTCCCGCTCCTTGAAAGCGGGAGCTCTACCCTTTAGCTCAGTGCGTATGTTGCCTGTAATCCATGGCTTCTGGTTGGTGTATGTACGTACAGTCACTGTGGGGATGACGTCATTGATGCACTTGTTGATGAAGCCAGTAACTGATGTGGTGTACAACTCAGTGCCATTGGAAGAATTCTGGACCATATTCCAGTCTGTGCTAGTTAAACAGTCGTGTAGCTTAGCATCTGCTTCATCTGATCACTTTTTTATTGACCGAGTCACTGGTGCTTCCTGCTTGAATTTACGTTTGTAAGCATGAATCAGGAGGATAGAATTATGGTCAGATTTGCCAAATAGAAGGTGAGGCAGAGCTTTGTACGTGTCTCTGTGTGTGGAGTAAAGGTGGTCCAGAGTTTTTTTTCCCCCCTCTGGTTGCACATTTAACATGCTGATAGAAATGAGGTAAAACGGATTAAAGTTTCCCTGCAATAAAGTCCCCAGCCACTAGGAGCGCCACCTCTGGATGATCGTTTTCCTGTTTGCTTATGGCGGTATACAGCTCATTGAGTATGGTCTTAGTGCCAGCATCGGTCTGTGGTGGTATGTAGACAGCTACGTAAAATACAGATTAAAACTCTCTAGGTAGATTGTGTGGTCTACAGCTTATCATGAGATACTCTACCTCAAGGCAAGCAAAACCTCAAGACTTCCTTAGATATCGTGTACCAGCTGTTGTTTACAAATATGCATAGACCCACACCCCTTGTCTTAACAGAGGCTGCTTTTCTATCCTGCCGATGCAGTATATAACCCACCAGCTGTATGTTATTCATGTCATCGTTCAGCCACGACTCGGTGAAACATAAGATATGACAGTTTTTAATGTCCGGTTGGTAGGATATACGTGCTTTTAGCTCATCCAATTTATTTTTCAGCGATTTGTACTTTGGCTAGTAGTATGGATGGCAAGGGCCGATTAGCCACTCGTCGGCGGATACTCACAAGGCACCCCGATCTCTTTCCGCGATACCTTTTCCGTCTCTTTCTCCTGCGAATGACGGGGATGAGGGCCTGTTCGGGTGTCTGGAGTAAATCCCTCTTGTCCGACTCATTAAAGAGAAATTCTTTGTCCAGTTCAAGGTGAGTAATCGCTGTTCTGATTTCCAGAAGCTCTTTTCGGTCATAAAGAGACGGTAGAAAATTATGTACAAAATAAGTTACAAAAAAACTAACAAAATAGCACGGTTGGTTAAGTATTGGCAGCCATTCTCTCCAGCATCATCTCAGCCTCCTTTTGCTTCTGGAGAGCAACAGCGGTTACATGCCCTGAATCCAGTGCGAACTTTACGCAAGTACATTGAATGGACACGAGATATCCGGTTATGTGACCAGCTTTTTATATTTTCTTGCTAATCCAGCTCGAGGCAGGGTGTTCCCTCCACAATCCAGTGGGAGAGATGCTATCTCCCTGGCATATAGCAGCAAGGGTTACCTAGCGGTGTAGGCACCCACTTCACCAGGGGTCTGGCAGTGTCTTGGTGTTGTTTAAAGGGTTGACTATAGGAGATATTTGTGTTGTGGCAAGTTGGGCATCGCCACAGACTTTGTGATGTTGTATCGCTTGGATATCACTCCTTCCAGTGTAGCCCACATGTTGCTTATGGCTGGGACAGGGAAAAGTCACTAGGCAGTATGCCATGTGCCCAATACCCAGACTGCCGCATCTGGGTCAGGTCTGGGTTGTCAGCAATGGGCCATTTTCATTTTGTATCTGTTGCGGTCATCTTGGGGCGTGATTATATTTCCCCATAGTATGTTGTACCGACTGGCCGAATGGAACGTTAGGACTATAACTATTGTTCCCAGAAAGGAAGGAAATGATGTACAAAACCTTTTTGGCCCCGCGCCACCTTTCCTGGGCTCAGTGAAGAGCCGTATTAAATTGAAGGAATGAATCCAAGCCTCATGCTTATCATCGGTGGAATGCGGGGCTTCCAGCGAGGTATGGATTTCATTGGCCTTGTCAGGTGTGATTTAGATCCTTAAACCAAAGTCACGAGAGTGCGACTCCCTCTAGTATGTTGTAGCTGATTTCCCTCCTTTAGGGAATAGTAGTTATTGTCATAACTTTAGTTTTTTTTCAACTTTGTGGTCTGAACTTGGTTCTGCATCTTTTGAATGTCGTCCCTGAGATCGGAGGTTTAGCCTTATCAAATTGCCCTGCTTACGCATGCATGTATGCACGACACTGCTGTTTGGTATACAGTGCCTTGCGAAAGTATTCGGCCCCCTTGAACTTTGCAACCTTTTGCCACATTTCAGGCTTCAAACATAAAGATATAAAACTGTATTTTTTTGTGAAGAATCAACAACAAGTGGGACACAATCATGAAGTGGAACGACATTTATTGGATATTTCAAACTTTTTTAACAAATCAAAAACTGAAAAATTGGGCGTGCAAAATTATTCAGCCCCTTTACTTTCAGTGCAGCAAACTCTCTCCAGAAGTTCAGTGAGGATCTCTGAATGATCCAATGTTGACCTAAATGACTAATAATGATAAATACAATCCACCTGTGTGTAATCAAGTCTCCGTATAAATGCACCTGCACTGTGATAGTCTCAGAGGTCCGTTAAAAGCGCAGAGAGCATCATGAAGAACAAGGAACACACCAGGCAGGTCCGAGATACTGTTGTGAAGAAGTTTAAAGCCGGATTTGGATACAAAAAGATTTCCCAAGCTTTAAACATCCCAAGGAGCACTGTGCAAGCGATAATATTGAAATGGAAGGAGTATCAGACCACTGCAAATCTACCAAGACCTGGCCGTCCCTCTAAAATTTCAGCTCATACAAGGAGAAGACTGATCAGAGATGCAGCCAAGAGGCCCATGATCACTCTGGATGAACTGCAGAGATCTACAGCTGAGGTGGGACACTCTGTCCATAGGACAACAATCAGTCATATATTGCACAAATCTGGCCTTTATGGAAGAAAGCCATTTCTTAAAGATATCCATAAAAAGTGTCGTTTAAAGTTTGCCACAAGCCACCTGGGAGATACACCAAACATGTGGAAGAAGGTGCTCTGGTCAGATGAAACCAAAATTGAACTTTTTTGGCAACAATGCAAAACGTTATGTTTGGCGTAAAAGCAACACAGCTCATCACCCTGAACACACCATCTCCACTGTCAAACATGGTGGTGGCAGCATCATGGTTTGGGCCTGCTTTTCTTCAGCAGGGACAGGGAAGATGGTTAAAATTGATGGGAAGATGGATGGAGCCAAATACAGGACCATTCTGGAAGAAAACCTGATGGAGTCTGCAAAAGACCTGAGACTGGGACGGAGATTTGTCTTCCAACAAGACAATGGTCCAAAACATAAAGCAAAATCTACAATGGAATGGTTCAAAAATAAACATATCCAGGTGTTAGAATGACCAAGTCAAAGTCCAGACCTGAATCCAATCGAGAATCTGTGGAAAGAACTGAAAACTGCTGTTCACAAATGCTCTCCATCCAACCTCACTGAGCTCGAGCTGTTTTGCAAGGAGGAATGGGAAAAAATGTCAGTCTCTCGATGTGCAAAACTGATAGAAACATACCCCAAGCGACTTACAGCTGTAATCGCAGCAAAAGGTGGCGCTACAAAGTATTAATTTAAGGGGGCTGAATAATTTTGCACGCCCAATTTTTCAGTTTTTGATTTGTTAAAAAAGTTTGAAATATCCAATAAATGTCGTTCCACTTCATGATTGTGTCCCACTTGTTGTTGATTCTTCACAAAAAAATACAGTTTTATATCTTTATGTTTGAAGCCTGAAATGTGGCAAAAGGTCGCAAAGTTCAAGGGGGCCGAATACTTTCGCAAGGCACTGTATCTTCAGCGTTCATCTGTGTTTCTGTGTTTCAGTTTCTTTTTAAACGACATCATGGCCTATTTGATGGCATTGAAGCAAAACCCATGGATGCCCAATTTGGCACACTACACATTCATATTACATAGCATTTCCTTGCACACTGCTATCAACAAGAGGCAGACATATAATCTTGAGCTTAAGTCATCACCCCTCCCTCACAGCATTCCTTTTTGTTACTATTTTAATAGATGGAAAATAATAGACAGAGATCTCTTTATACATGCAAACAGAAAGAGGTCCGAGTTTTCAGCAAGGGGGGTGGAGGCTAAATCCCCAATGGCACCCTATTCCCTACATAGTGCACTACTTTTGACCAGAGCCCTGTGGGGAACTGGTCAAAATTAGTGCACTATAAAGGGGACTGGGTGCCATTTGGGACACAGCCGGAGAGGAGAGGGAGGAGGGCTGGCTGGTGCTGTCAATCTCATTCTTCTCTTTGTCTCTTCTCATCCATCCTTCCTCGTCTGACAGGAGTCAGATGAGCAGAACGGTGCCTACCTGTCTGTCTGCCTGTCTGCCTGACTGCCTGTAATTAATATTCTCAACTTGTGCCCTGCCACCGAGAGTGAGAGAGATAGAGGGAGATAGACAGAGAGGGTGGGGAGATGGAAAAGGGGGGCTGGGGGTGAGGAGGGAGAGCGAGGAAAAGCGAGAGGTAGACAGATGAGCTGGAGAGAGAGAAAGGTAGAGAAAGGCCTTGACAGAAAGGAGAGTGAATGGAAGGCAAAATTGAGTTTGTTCTAGAACAGTGGTTCCCAAACTGTGGGTCGGGACCAACTTGTGGGTCGCGACAGGGATACAAGTGGGTCGTGGGGTGACTTTTTTTGTGCAACAAATGTATATATTGAACAAAATATAAAGACCTTTTTGGGATGGAAAAACATTTTCAGTATACAAATTAATGACTAAAACGAAATAGAAGGCAGGTGGAAAAATATAATGGACCTACAGTACCAGTCAAAAGTTTGGACACACCTACTCATTCCAGTTGTTGTTATTTATTTGTACTATTTTCTACATTGTAGAATAATAGTGAAGACATCAAAGCTATGAAATAACACAAATGGAAGTAACCAAATAGCCCTTACACAGCCTGGAGGTGTTTGTTCAACCCTTTTTTTAGTTACTACATGATTCCTTATGTGTTATTTCATAGTTTTGATGTCTTCACTATTATTCAACAATGTAGAAAATAAAACAAAATAAAGAAAAACCCTGAATGAGTAGCTGTGTCCAAACTTTTGACTGGTACTGTATTTATTTTGAAATAATAGCCTATAATCTTTCAGAACATACAATCATAATTACAAAGTAAATTTCTTAAAATTGGTCACAAGAGCCCATACTCAAATCTACATTATGTTAAATGTTTTGAAAAGGAGGGTATTATTCTTCCCTGGTCTTGTGTATATGTGTTCACTGCTCAACGCTTATGGTGGGTCACAACTCAAAAGACACCTCAATTGGTGGCTCATGAAGCAAAATAGTTGCAATGCACATGAGTGCAAAAGGCTAGGACACTTGTAGTTGATTTGAATCGGATTCATTCCCAAACTCTTTGTTTCACTGGTCTCCCCATTCTCTGAACTCTGCTGATATCTGTGTTTTAGTTTGTTGATCATCATCAAACATATGTTCCTTCCACCTGTTTTTTTTTCAAGTATCGTTTTATTTAACTTTTTTTCCTATTGCAAATGCAAGTAGATACATGATAATTTATCTTCAATGACAGTTCAATGTTTAATTTTTTTTTTAAACACCAGAATCCATACAAATCAACAATAATCACATATGCAAGATAAGAAACTTCATAGTGTTTCCAGGTAACAGTAATATGGGTGGCATTAGATACATTGGGAACCGTTTAGATACATTGGGAACCGTTTTCACCTCCACACGCTGACCACGATAGGTGTGAACTGCATACACAGTTGATGATCTCAGGTGACAGGAAACACTAGCACCATAAATACCCCTCCCTCATGTCTTTGAGATTCATCAGGCTTTGCAAGGTAAATCCAACACCATAAGATCAGGACAGATTTCGGGGCTTGTGTTCCGTAGCGTAACCAATAGGCGATTGGATTGAGAATAATTCTCTCTAATGACGAGGCCGGCTCAAAGCTGTTAGTGGTAATGACAACACCATGCTACGTCCACTGAGACAGGGAGCCTGAGTCTCAAATGGCACCCTATCCCCTATATAGTGAGCGCATTACTTTGGACCAGGACCCATAGGGCTCTGGTTAAAAGCAGTGAAATATGTAGGAAATAGGGTCCCATTTGGGACGCAGACAAAGCCCAGGAGATAGGTTGCAGTCATAAAGGGAAGGAGCGAGAAACAGACAAACGGACAGTATTACACATGTATGTCTTTGAGTATGTCTTTATGAGTATGTCTTTATGAGTATGTCTTTATGAGTATGTCTTTATGGGTATGTCTTTATGAGTATGTCTTTATGGGTATGTCTTTATGGGTATGCCTTTATGAGTATGTCTTTATGGGTATGTCTTTATGGGTATGTCTTTATGGGTATGTCTTTATGGGTATGTCTTTATGGGTATGTCTTTATGGGTATGTCTTTATGAGTATGTCTTTATGAGTATGTCTTTATGAGTATGTTTTTATGAGTATGTCTTTATGAGTATGTCTTTATGAGTATGTCTTTATGAGTATGTCTTTATGAGTATGTCTTTATGAGTATGCCTTTATGAGTATGTCTTTATGAGTATGCCTTTATGAGTATGTCTTTATGAGTATGTTTTTATGAGTATGCCTTTATGGGTATGTTTTTATGGGTATGTCTTTATGAGTATGTCTTTATGAGTATGTCTCTGATCCTTGTTCTTGTAATCCTTGGTAATGCTTGTGGTGAAAAAAATATTTCCCAAGTTGGGATCAATACTACTCTACTCTACTTTACTCCACTCTACTTTCCTCTCTACGCTTACCTGGAATAGAGTGTGTACACCTCAAACTCTGTATAAGCATTCTGTGCCCGACCAGATTTATATCAGACCAGACCTGTACTGTCCTGTGTTGCTATGGTTATAGACACCTTCAGTGTCCTGATTCCTGCAGTCCTTTATGGTGAGGACACGTGCCCCGTTGAGGTGTCAGATTGGCACAGCTGTGGTCCGATACCTGCTGGCAGGTTACTCATAGTGCACTGGGCCTTTACTACTCAGAGCTGGTCCTGGCCATTCTGACAAAAATATTGCCCCCCCTGCAAAACTAGTCTCAGAAAGCAAAATTACATATTTTCCAGATGTTAAAGTTGAATTTCCAGACGTTGAAGATCAATTTAGGTTCTGAATTAAAGGTGAAAATATGTATTTTCCTGAATGTTAAAATCAGGTTCATTTTCAGTTCTGAATGAAAGTTGAAAAGACGTCATTTACAGATATCTACAGTTGAAGTCGGAAGTTAACATACACTTAGGTTGGAGTCATTAAAACTCATTTTTCAACCACTCCACAAAGTTCTTGTTAACAAACTATAGTTTGGCATGTTGGTTAGGACTTCTACTTTGTGCATGACACAAGTAATTTTTCCAACAATTGTTTACAGACAGATTATTTCACTTATAATTCACCGTGTCACAATTCCAGTGGGTCAGATGTGGATGTATTTCAAGCCCTACCTTCAAACTCAGTGCCTCTTTGGTTGACATCATGGGAAAATCAGATGAAATCAGCCAAGACCTCAGAAAAAAAATTGTAGACCTCCACAAGTCTGGTTCACCCTTGGAAGCAATTTCCAAACGCCTGAAGGTACCATGTTCATCTGTACAAACAATAGTACGCAAATATAAACACCATGGGACCACGCAGTCGTCATACCACTCAGGAAGGAGACGCATTCTGTCTCCTAGAGATGAACGTACTTTGGTGCAAAAAGTGCAAATCAATCCCAGAACAACAGCAAAGGACCTTGTGAAGATGCTGGAGGAAACAGGTACAAAAGTATTTTTATCCACAGTAAAACGAGTCCTATATCGACATAACCTGAAAGGCCGCTCAGCAAGGAAGAAGCCACTGCTCCAAAACTGCCATATAAAAAGCCACTGCACATGGGGACAAATATGTTACTTTTTGGAGAAATGTCCTCTGGTCTGATGAAACAAAAATATCGTTATGTTTGGAGGAAAAAGGGGGAAGCTTGCAAGCCAAAGAACACCATCCCAACCGTGAAGCACAGGGGTGGCAGCATCATGTTGTGGGGGTGCCTTGCTGCAGGAGGGACTGGTGCACTTCACAAAATAGATGGCGTCATGAGGGAGGAAAAATATGTGGATATATTGACGCAACATCTCAAGACATCAGTCAGGAAGCTTGGTTGCAAATGGGTCTTCCAAATGGACAATAACCCCAAGCATACTTCCAAAGTTGTGGCAAAATGGCTTAAGGACAACAAAGTGACGGTATTGGAATGGCCATCACAAAGCTCTGACCTCCAGCCTATAGAAAATATGTGGGCAGAACTGAAAAAGTGTGTGCGAGCATGGAGGCCTACAAACCTGACTCAGTTACACCAGCTCTGTCAGGAGGAATGGCTCAAAATTCACCCAACTTATTGTGGGATGCTTGTGGAAGGCTGCCTGAAATGTTTGACCCAAGTTAAACAAGTTAAAGGCAATGCTACCAAATACTAATTGAGTGTATGTAAACTTCTGACCCACTGGGAATGTGATGAAAGAAATAAAAGCTTAAATAAATAATTCTCTCTATTATTATTCTGACATTTCACATTCTTAAAATAAAGTGGTGATCCTAACTGACCTAAGACAGGGAATTTTTACTCTGATTAAATGTCAGGAATTGTAAAAAAAAACTGAGTTTAAATGTATTTGGCTAGGGTGCATGTAAACTTCCGACTTCAACTCTATGTTTGGACCAAATCAAGGCCGGTCCAGACCAGACCAAATCTGAACCAAACATAGATGTCTATGATTGGTTCAGATTTGGTCTGGTCTGGACAAAAATATATATGTCCGTGGAGGTTGAAATCAAGGCTGATCCGTATCACACAAATCTGAATCAAACATTGACATCTATGTTTCGGCCAAATCAAGGTTGGTCCAGACTGGACCAAAAACCAACGTCCGTGGATGTGGAAATCAAGGCTGGTCTGGACTGCACCAAAACAGAATTGGGACAGGACCAAAAACGAGGTCCAAAAGACGTCAGCGTGGGTCTGTGCTTACTGAGGTGTAGCCTACCATGTCGGCCTGCGATGGAATTTTATGAATGCCCATCCATGAAGTGGTAGGCCCACCGTTTGTTAAACAAGCTGTTGCATTGCCTTAATTTCTCCTGATTCCTGTGAATCCTGTGATTCCTGTGAATCAGGACAATTTGGCCATTTATGCACTGAATATCATTTACCCATTTTTATCAGAAGTTATCCTGAAATGATTTGCAATGTGGTTACACAGCGTGAAATGCATAAGTATTTTATTTTTCACTTTGATCAGCTCATCAACAATTTACGGATATAACTTGAAACCACTGATCATGACAAGTTAGCCCACGGTTGAAACTCCTTGACAGAAGTTCTGAGTAGCCTAATTATCCATTCCATATTGTCAATTTGACTTTGACCTGTCCTCTTTTTAGGATATGTTGGTTTTTAACATGTCAGCAAAGTTTTTATGTGATTGCCTGCCATTTAGGTTAGGCTATTTGATTGGAGAAACCTGCATTATGTAAAAAAGTGTCTCATTACATTGTCATACATTTGATCTTCAGCCTGCAGGCTACAGAGAAGGCAACATACTATTTCTACCATATACTATATTGTATCTGCTACATGACAGAATGTTGGTGGAGTGCCCCAGCGATGCATCTCTCCAACATCACCCTGGAGAGGCGCGCTGGGAATGGAGAAATGCAATGTTTTGAGGCCCTGCCTTTGACAAAGGGGGCACTGCTTATCACAGGGTGGCATCAGCACTCACCTAAAAAAAGAATATGCCACTGGTTGAGAATTCTCAGAACCCCCACCCCCAAACATCTTCCCCGTGACTATGCTTTACAGTATCCTATTGGTCAACAACTCAGATTTGTACAAATCTAAACATAGTCAAATGGTTTTAAAAGGTTCTTAGATTGATTGTCTCTTTTGTTCCTGACCTGCATGGTGAGATACACTCTTTCGCTCTCCACCCCAGAGAGATTGATAATTCCATTTGATTCCCTGATACGAAAATGTAGCCTACCTGATGGAGAATATGCCAATCTTTTTGGGGAATTATTTCACGTCAATGATTTGGCTCAAAAGCTGATCAAGATATATAAGAATGGTCTTAATATACAATATTCAGTACAGGCAATATATTGGTAGGCATACGAGTGTGTTAATTCTAGAGTTTGCTGGGTTTTTACTCAGGAAAAATGAATTGTGACACAGAAAACTAGCAACGAACATGATACCACTGTGAGATCCCATAGAACATTTCAAGCATGCGAAAGAACTAGGTCCTTTCTAAATGACGCGCAGTGAGATTTGTTAGAACAGAGCACAAATGGGCTCCAAAGCAACTTGTCTGACTCGGGTAGAGGTAGTAGAATGGATGCAAAGTCAGTCCCACTTACGGGCATGGTTTGCGTGTCCATAGCCCCTATTGCAGCTATTAGAATGGGTACAGAGGCTAATCCCAATCCGTCCACTAAACGTTGTTGTGATTTCTGTAAAAGGGAAGGGCATTATGGTCTGGCGCTGTCTGAACCTAGACAGAGGAAATCCTTCTGCGCATTTCAGGCAGCATGTTGGCCCACAGAGTAGGACCAACTATCCAGTTACGTTTTGCAACCTGTCGTGGTGAGATACCATCTTTCCCTCTCCTCCCCAGGGAGGACATGGCCTTTTGGGCTATGACTTCTTTCTCCCTCTCCCTGTCTGATCATGTCTAGATTAATACTGCTGTGCAATGCTTGTTCGTGCTTTGTATCTTAAGTGTTTGCCTTGCAATCCCTTCATTTAATGAAATACACTTGCATTTAGGATTCCATTCTCAGACCTTTCTTGACCTTTCTATTCCTGTAACTCAAATATAGTCTCTCTCATATTGCTAAATCATATTTATCTGGCTAATTGCATGGTCTTATCATGGGTTGCTTGTGAGGTATATAGAGTATATGGCATATGATAAATATTACCTCAGTGCATGTGCATGGCTGCGGTCCGGTACCTGCTGGTTACTCCTGCCAGTCACACGTATGTTGCCAATCCCCTACCATGCTCACATGTCACACGCATGTTGCCAAGACAACGTTTCCGCACCCCTGCTAAACACAACACACATGGAGTGTGAACAAAGCCGAGCATCCCTCTTTTTCACTCCTCCACCCACACACACACCTGCAACTTCAGGCTACACACACACAAACATATACCCCCACACACACAGACACACTATCATGCACAATACTTACCTCAAAAGAGAAGTAAGAACTCCAATACCATCCAGGGCTAGGGTTAGAACAATCATGGGAACCTTCCCAAAATGTCATTTTTTTCCCACAAATCCCAGTTGGAAGATTCCCGGAGTCGTGAGGTTAATAAGCAGGAAATCCGGAATCCTCCAACCAGCATTTCTAGAAAACATCGGAATTTTGGGAATGTTAGCAGAATTGTGCAAGCCTAAGCAGGACAGACTCAATGCCATATGTACCCAGCAGGGTGTACTATTGCAAATCAGCCATGATGAGGAGTGTTCACTCTACTGTGTGTTGCTGCCCAGGTCTGGAGATCTGTCCCAAATTGTACCCTATTCCCTGTATAGTGCGCTACTTTCGACCAGAGCCGGGCCATGGTCAACATTTTTGACTGTGATTAGATCTTTGACTCACTGGGCCTTGAAACACCTAATGTATTTTCATCTCATAGATACTGAGTGGACAAAACATTAGGAACACCTGCTATTTCCATGACATAGATTGACCAGGTGAATCCAGTTGAAAGCTATGATTCCTTATTGATGTCAGCTGTTAAATCCACTTCAATCAGTGTAGATTATGGGGAGGAGACATGTTAAAGAAGGATTTTAAGCCTTGAGACAATTGACACATGGATTGTGTATGTGTGCCATTCAGAGGGGTAAATGAGCAAGACAAAATATGTAATCAATATGTGTCTTTGAGCGGGTATGATAGTAGGTGCCAGGCGCACCGGTTTGAGTGTGTCAAGAACTGCATCGCTGTTTGGTTTTTCAAGCTAAACATTTTCCCGTATGTATCAACATTGTCCACCACGCAAAGGAGATCCAGCCAACTTGACACAACTGTGGGAAGCAATGGAGTCAAAATGGGCCAGCATCCTTGTGTAACGCTTTACACATCAATATACTCCATAAAGCATTAGTCTTTTATATATGGTCATTAGCAAGAGGCATCTATTATTGACTTCAGGTGTACATAGGTGATGCCAGCCACTAACTAACTAACTAACTAACTAACTATTGTACATGTGTAGGTGATGCCACTAACTAACTAACTAACTAACTATTGTACATGTGTAGGTGATGCTAGCCACTAACTAACTAACTAACTATTGTACATGTGTAGGTGATGCTAGCCACTAACTAACTAACTAACTAACTATTGTACATGTGTAGGTGATGCTAGCCACTAACTAACTAACTAACTATTGTACATGTGTAGGTGATGCTAGCCACTACCTAACTAACTAACTAATTACTGTACATGTATAGGTGATGCTAGCCACTACCTAACTAACTATTGTACATGTATAGGTGATGCTAGCCACTACCTAACTAACTATTGTACATGTGTAGGTGATGCCACTAACTAACTAACTAACTAACTATTGTACATGTGTAGGTGATGCTAGCCACTAACTAACTAACTAACTATTGTACATGTGTAGGTGATGCTAGCCACTAACTAACTAACTAACTAACTAACTAACTAACTATTGTACATGTGTAGGTGATGCTAGCCACTGACTAACTAACTAACTATTGTACATGTGTAGGTGATGCTAGCCACTACCTAACTAACTAACTAATTACTGTACATGTATAGGTGATGCTAGCCACTACCTAACTAACTAACTAATTGGCCTGTGGCGGACTGCAATAGCATCGAATAGTCCCCGCAATATGCAACTGTTCAGGGAAGTCAGGAACCAATACACGCAGTCAGTCAGGAAAGCTAAGGCAAGCTTCTTCAGGCAGAAATTCGCATCCTGTAGCTCCAACTCCAAAAAGTTCTGGGACACTGTGAAGTCCATGGAGAATAAGAGCACCTCCACCTCCTCCCAGCTGCCCACTGCACTGAGGCTAGGTAACACGGTCACCACCGATAAATCCATGATTATCGAAAACCTCAACAAGCATTTCTCAATGGCTGGCCATGCCTTCCGCCTGGCTACTCCAACCTCGGCCAACAGCTCCGCCCCCCCCGCAGCTCCTCGCCCAAGCCTCTCCAGGTTCTCCTTTACCCAAATCCAGATAGCAGATGTTCTGAAAGAGCTGCAAAACCTGGACCCGTACAAATCAGCTGGGCTTGACAATCTGGACCCTCTATTTCTAAAACTATCCGCCGCCATTGTCGCAACCCCTATTACCAGCCTGTTCAACCTCTCTTTCATATCGTCTGAGATCCCCAAGGATTGGAAAGCTGCTGTAGTCATCCCCCTCTTCAAAGGGGGAGACACCCTGGACCCAAACTGTTACAGACCTATATCCATCCTGCCCATCTAAGGTCTTCGAAAGCCAAGTCAACAAACAGGTCACTGACCATCTCGAATCCCACCGTACCTTCTCCGCTGTGCAATCTGGTTTCCGAGCCGGTCACGGGTGCACCTCAGCCACGCTCAAGGTACTAAACGATATCATAACCGCCATCGATAAAAGACAGTACTGTGCAGCCATCTTCATCGACCTTGCCAAGGCTTTCGACTCTGTCAATCACCATATTCTTATCGGCAGACTCAGTAGCCTCGGTTTTTCTGATGACTGCCTTGCCTGGTTCACCAACTACTTTGCAGACAGAGTTCAGTGTGTCAAATCGGAGGGCATGCTGTCCGGTCCTCTGGCAGTCTCTATGGGGGTGCCAGAGGGTTCAATTCTCGGGCCGACTCTTTTCTCTGTATATATCAATGATGTTGCTCTTGCTGCGGGTGATTCCCTGATCCACCTCTACGCAGACGACACCATTCTATATACTTCCGGCCCGTCCTTGGACACTGTGCTATCTAACCTCCAAACGAGCTTCAATGCCATACAACACTCCTTCCGTGGCCTCCAACTGCTCTTAAACGCTAGTAAAACCAAATGCATGCTTTTCAACCGTTCGCTGCCTGCACCCGCACGCCTGACTAGCATCACCACCCTGGATGGTTCCGACCTAGAATATGTGGACATCTATAAGTACCTAGGTGTCTGGCTAGACTGTAAACTCTCCTTCCAGACTCATATCAAACATCTCCAATCGAAAATCAAATCTAGAGTCGGCTTTCTATTCCGCAACAAAGCCTCCTTCACTCACGCTGCCAAACTTACCCTAGTAAAACTGACTATCCTACCGATCCTCGACTTCGGCGATGTCATCTACAAAATTGCTTCCAACACTCTACTCAGCAAACTGGATGCAGTTTATCACAGTGCCATCCGTTTTGTCACTAAAGCACCTTATTCCACCCACCACTGCGACCTGTATGCTCTAGTCGGCTGGCCCTCTCTACATATTCGTCGCCAGACCCACTGGCTCCAGGTCATCTACAAGTCCATGCTAGGTAAAGCTCCGCCTTATCTCAGTTCACTGGTCACGATGGCAACACCCACCCGTAGCACGCACTCCAGCAGGTGTATCTCACTGATCATCCCTAAAGCCAACACCTCATTTGGCCGCCTTTCGTTCCAGGTCTCTGCTGCCTGTGACTGGAACGAATTGCAAAAATCGCTGAAGTTGGATACTTTTATCTCCATCACCAACTTCAAACATCTGCTATCTGAGCAGCTAACCGATCGCTGCAGCTGTACATAGTCTATCGGTAAATAGCCCACCCATTTTTACCTACCTCATCCCCATACTGTTTTTATTTATTTACTTTTCTGCTCTTTTGCACACCAATATGTCTACCTGTACATGACCATCTGATCATTTATCACTCCAGTGTTAATCTGCAAAATTGTAATTATTCGCCTACCTCATGCCTTTTGCACACATTGTATATAGACTCTCCTTTTTTCTACTGTATTATTGACTTGTTAATAGTTTATTATATGTTATAATGTTTATTATAAGTTTATTATACTATATGTGTAACTCTGTGTTGTCTGTTCACACTGCTATGCTTTATCTTGGCCAGGTCGCAGTTGCAAATGAGAACTTGTTCTCAACTAGCCTACCTGGTTAAATAAAGGTGAAATAAAATAAATAAATACAATTAAAATAATTACTATACATGTATAGGTGATGCTAACCACGACCTAACTAACTAACTATTGTACATGTGTAGGTGATGCTAGCCACTACCTAACTAACTAACTATTGTACATGTGTAGGTGATACCAGCCACTACCTAACTAACTAAGTAATTAACTAACTAACTACCTATTGTACATGTATAGGTGATGCCAGCCACTACCTAACTAACTACCTGACTAACTAACTATTGTACATGTATAGGTGATGCCAGCCACTACCTAACTAACTACCTAACTAACTATTGTACATGTATAGGTGATACCAGCCACTACCTAACTAACTACCTAACTAACTATTGTACATGTATAGGTGATGCCAGCCACTACCTAACTAACTAACTATTGTACATGTATAGGTGATGCCAGCCACTACCTAACTAAAACAGCAGGCAGAGAAGGATGTGAGAGGAAGAAAGGAGGAGAAATGGAGAAGGAAAGACAATTTAGAGATAAATGCCACACGCACGAAACATATACATACACACACACACACACACACACACACACACACACACACACACACACACATGAGAGAGGTAAGCAAGCAGAGGTGTTGGTGTCGACGTAGGTCATTAGTTCTCTCTACACCAGATTGGTTCCAGTCCAAATTAGTTTCCACACAGGTCCAGATAGCATCCAATCATATAGTTGGATTTAATGGACAAGGTCTGTTGTATCAAGCAGCCAGATAGGATAATTGTGTCCAGATAATACCAAATAACCCTTTCTAAATTAATTAATTGCTTTTCAGGCACCATTTGATGCAATTAATCATATTTGTTCACATTTGATACCAAATGTGTATGGAAAATGGAACAGAGGCGTTGTACTTCTCATTGAAATACACACTGTTACAAGAGAGAAAGGGTGCGTCCTAAAAAGTGGCACCAGGACTGTTTCGCTGGCACCGGGACTGTTTCGCTGGCACCGGGACTGTTTCGCTGGCACCGGGACTGTTTCGCTGGCACCGGGACTGTTTCGCTGGCACCGGGACTGTGTCGCTGGCACCGGGACTGTGTCGCTGGCACCGGGACTGTGTCGCTGGCACCGGGACTGTGTCGCTGGCACCGGGACTGTGTCGCTGGCACCGGGACTGTTTCGCTGGCACCGGGACTGTTTCGCTGGCACCGGGACTGTTTCACTGGCACCGGGACTGTTTCACTGGGAGCAGGACTGTTTCACTGGGAGGTTGTTGCGTTGGGGTGCTTGTAATATATTGTGTACATGCTCCTGGGTGGTGCAGCGGTACTGCATCTCAGTGCTAGAGGCGTCGCTATAGACCCTGGTTCGATTCCATGCTGTATCACAAACAGCCGTTATTGGGAGTCCCATAGGGCGGTGCACAATTGGCCCAGAGTCGTCTGGGTTAGGTTTTGACCAGGGTAGGCTGTCATTGTAAATATGAATTTGTTCTTATCTATTTAACCAGGTAGGCAAGTTGAGAACAAGTTATCATTTACAATTGCGACCTGGCCAAGATAAAGCAGAGGAGTTCGACACCTACAACAACACAGAGTTACACATGGATTAAAACAAACATACAGTCATTAATACAGTAGAAAAATAAGTCTATATACAATGTGAGCAAATGAGGTGAGATAAGGGAGGTAAAAGGCAAAAAAAAGGCCATGGTGGCAAAGTAAATACAATATAGCAAGTAAAACACTGGAATGGTAGATTTGCAGTGGAAGAATGTGCAAAGTAGAGAGAAATAATGGGGTGCAAAGGAGAAAAATAAATAAATAAATACAGTAGGGAAAGAGGCAGTTGTTTGGGTAAATTATAGGTGGGCTATGTACAGGTGCAGTAATCTGTGAGCTGCTCTGACAGTTGGTGCTTAAAGCTAGTGAGGGAGATAAGTGTTTCCAGTTTCATAGATTTTTGTAGTTCGTTCCAGTCATTGGCAGCAGAGAACTGAATTGGAAAGAAAGAATTGGTTTTGGGGGTGACCAGAGAGATATACCTGCTGGAGCGCGTGCTACAGGTGGGTGATGCTATGGTGATCAGCGAGCTGAGATAAGGGGGGACTTTACCTAGCAGGGTCTTGTAGATGACATGGAGCCAGTGGGTTTGGCGACGAGTATGAAGCGAGGGCCAGCCAACGAGAGCGTACAGGTCGCAATGGTGGGTAGTATATGGGGCTTTGGTGACAAAACGGATGGCACTGTGATAGACTGCATCCAATTTGTTGAGTAGGGTATTGGAGGCTATTTTGTAAATGACATCGCCGAAGTCGAGGATTGGTAGGATGGTCAGTTTTACAAGGGTATGTTTGGCAGCATGAGTGAAGGATGCTTTGTTGCGAAATAGGAAGCCAATTTAACTTTGGATTGGAGATGTTTGATGTGGGTCTGGAAGGAGAGTTTACAGTCTAACCAGACACCTAGGTATTTGTAGTTGGACAGGCGGGGAGGTGCAGGCAGCAATCGGTTGAAGAGCATGCATTTAGTTTTACTTGTATTTAAGAGCAATTGGAGGCCACGGAAGGAGAGTTGTATGATATCTATGACATCTCTTATCTGACTTGACTAGTTAAATAAAGATGAAATAAATCAAAAATCAATGCATACCCTAGTAAACTCTTTCTTTGGGGTTCAAATCGGGGTGATAAGCCTTTTCTTCAGAGTGTTTCTGCACCATCAAGCCCCTTCCTGGAGTCCCCATGGTCCCAAATTAATGGCATCCTGTTGCCTATATAGTGCACTACATTTGACGGGGCCTATATAGTGAGTAGGGAGACATTTGAAAGGGAGACATGAAGAACAATTCTCCAAAAAATGAAGCTTGTGAGTTATTTTGCCATGTCGTTCCACAAGTCAGTAAGTCATAGTATCAACAACAATGATTCAATTCATTTGTAATTTTGAGCGCAGCACAGCTCCCGTACCTGCTGTGACCATGAGAAATAGATGAATAGAAAAACACTTCATGCTAGAATAGATTGAGCCCTGTCATTGCCTAGTTGTGTGTGTGTGTGTGTGTGTTGTGTGTGTGTGTGGTCTTAATTGGAGAAAACCTGCTCCACCATCGGCCTGTGGCCTTTGCTCATTGGAAGCCATCACAAATAGATGGGCATTCAATTACAGGCAGCCTCCAGCTATGTTTTCACTCATTACAAATCACCTGAATAAACAATGACTTGGATACTTCGCCATGTCTCATTATCTCAGCAACAGTGGTGTGATCAGAACCCATGTTTCTTACCGTCGAAGTTAAGATAAATAAATCAAAGCACTTGTTTTTATCAAGCTCTTGAGGCCCTCTATATGTGTTTTGTTACACTGGAGCTAAAACAATGGAGATATCGATCCGAAACTGGCCACCTGTGATTTTATAGCGACGCAACAATGAAATTATGTTGTTACACACACACACACACACACACACACACACTATACTCCCTTCACTAATATTTATTTAGGTTCTATCAGTCTGGTGCATTCTTCCTCTAAGGTCAGATGTCACTGAAATAATGAACCTGAGCTCATCTGATTGGTCCCAGCTTGTTCCCACCCTGACCTTTCAGAGACGGGAGCTAACAGGTCCACAATCACCAGTCCCTCCACACACTGTTTCTGTCTGCTGCTACAGTGGAAATGTTTGATATTGCCCCCATTCTAAGCAGCATCACCCATATTTCATTGTATTTCTGATCAACCTTGCTTTGTTGCTGGAGTGTGCGAATGTGTGTGTGTGCGTGCATGCATATTTCTGATCAGCCTTGCTTCGCTGCTTGACTTTCCTGACAGGTAGCTCAGCTGAGAGCGAGGCCAACATCTTATTCTGTTGCCAAGAGCGATGTATTAAAAAACACTCTGCTCCAATAAATATTTATCCGTGGATGGGCAAAAATTAATTTTATTGGTGGAGGCAGCCATGACGGCCTCAGATTGATCTGTTTTCCTTGGCTAGAGAGAGAGAGAGGTGTGAAAAAGAGAGAGGAGAGAGAGGGAAAGAGAGAGAGCGAGGGAGAGGTGGTAAAGAGAGGGAGGGAGTGAGATAATGACAGAAGGAAAGAGAGGGGGGGATGGGGGGGGTGAGAGAGAAGGAGAGAGAAAGAGGATAAAGACAGAGTGAATAAGAGAGACAGCTTGTCTTTAGGAGCATGGAGAGAACAAATACAGTACACTCTGTGTTGAGGGTATGATACAATGACAATCATAAACTATTTGATAAGCAACTATTTGATAAGGTTACAGGTAGGGTTAGCTTTAGAATAAGGGTTAGGGTTAGCTTTAGAGTAAGGGTTAGGGTTAGCTTTAGAGTAAGGGTTAGGGTTAGCTTTAGAATAAGGGTTAGGGTTAGCTTTAGAATAAGGGTTAGGGTTAGCTTTAGAGTAAGGGTTAGCTTTAGAATAAGGGTTAGGGTTAGCTTTAGAATAAGGGTTAGGGTTAGCTTGAGAATAAGGGTTAGGGTTAGCTTTAGAGTAAGGGTTTGCTTGAGAATAAGGGTTAGGGTTAGCTTTAGAATAAGGGTTAGGGTTAGCTTTAGAATAAGGGTTAGGGTTAGCTTTAGAGTAAGGGTTAGGGTTAGCCTTAGAATAAGGGTTAGGGTTAGCTTTAGAATAAGGGTTAGGGTTAGCTTTAGAATAAGGGTTAGGGTTAGCTTTAGAATAAGGGTTAGGGTTAGCTTTAGAGTAAGGGTTAGGGTTAGCTTTAGAATAAGGGTTAGGGTTAGCTTTAGAATAAGGGTTAGGGTTAGCTTTAGAATAAGGGTTAGGGTTAGGGTTAGCAGATAGTCGGTATAGCATCTACAGATAGACTATCCATATAAGGTGTTACCGGGCTTGTTAGTCTCTACCTCCAGAGTCCAGGTGTTGGTGAAGACCTATTGTTGTTTTTCCTCTTTTAGAGACTAAGGGTGCCATCCAATTGGCCATTCACTATACAGTGCAATACTTTTGCTTAGAGCCCTATGGGCCCTGGTCAAGTTGGGCAGTATAAGTGGAGTAGGATGCCATTTGGAACGTATCCTAGGTTTTTCTGCTGTAGTATGTGGTTTTTATGTTAATTGCTAATGACCTATTCAGTTGAATGCTTTGTCAGTACCTGGGCTTTGTCAGAACTCTTGTAAATATAGTGAGACCATATAAAGGACCATGGTGGAAAGATAGTGAAGGAATGAAAGTTGCTCTGGATTGAATATCTATACACTTGATTTAAAATAAGAAATTAGGTAATGGAACATCATAGTGGACGATTAGGCATTAAAGACAGATTATCCTCTGGTCAGACAGTCACCTCTATCATTCCCTCTATACATCTCTCTCTATACACCTCTCTCTATACCATTCTCTCTATACTATTCCCTCTACCATTCCATCTATACCATTCTCTCTATACTATTCCCTCTATACCATTCTCTCTATACTATTCCCTCTATACCATTCCCTCTATACCATTCCCTCTATACCATTCCCTCTATACCATTCCCTCTATACCATTCCCTCTATACCATTCCCTCTATACCATTCCCTCTATACTATTCCCTCTATACTATTCCCTCTATACCATTCCCTCTATACCATTCCCTCTATACCATTCCCTCTATACCATTCCCTCTATACCATTCTCTCTATACTATTCCCTCTATACACCTCTCTTTATACCATTCCATCTATACACCTCTCTCTATATACCTCTCTCTATACCATTCTTTCTATACTATTCCCTCTATACCATTCTCTCTATACCATTCTCTGAACAACCCTCTCTCTATAACCCTCTCTCTATAACCCTCTCTCAGTACCCTTCTCTCTATACAATTCTCTCTATACCCTCTCTCAGTACCATTCTCTACATAACCCTATCTCTATAAGCATCTCTCTATACCATTCTCTCTTTACCCTCTCTCGGTACCAATCTCTTTACAATTCTCTCTTTACCCTCTCTCAGTACCATTCTCTCTATACAATTCTCTCTATACCCTCTCTCAGTACCATTCTCTACATAACCCTCTCTCTATAACCATCTCTCTATAACATTCTCTCTACACCCCTCTCTCTATACCATTTTTTCTTTACCCTCTCTCAGTACCAATCTCTCTTTACAATTCTCTCTATACCCTCTCTCAGTACCATTCTCTCTATACAATTCTCTCTATACCCTCTCTCATTACCATTCTCTACATAACCCTCTCTCTATTCCCCTCTCTCTATAACCATCTCTCTATACCATTCTCTCTATACCCCTCTCTCTATAACCCTTTCTCTACAACCCTCTCTCTATACAATTCTCTCTATACCCCTCTCTCTTTACAATTCTCTCTTTACCCTCTCTCAGTACCATTCTCTCTATACAATTCTCTTTATACCCTCTCTCAGTACCATTCTCTACATAACCCTCTCTCTATAACCATCTCTCTATACCATTCTCTCTATACCCCTCTCTCTATAACCCTTTCTCTACAACCCTCTCTCTAAACCATTCTCTCTATAACCCTCTCTCTAAACCATTCTCTCTACAACCCTCTCTCTAAACCATTCTCTCTATACCCCTCTCTCTAAACCATTCTCTCTATAACCCTCTCTCTAAACCATTCTCTCTACAACCCTCTCTCTAAACCATTCTCTCTATAACCTTTCTCTACAACCCTCTCTCTATACCCCTCTCTCTATAACCCTTTCTCTACCACCCTCTCTCTAAACCATTCTCTCTATAACCCTCTCTCTAAACCATTCTCTCTATACCCCTCTCTCTAAACCATTCTCTCTATAACCCTCTCTCTAAACCATTCTCTCTATACCATTCTCTCTATACCCCTCTCTCTATAACCCTTTCTCTACAACCCTCTCTCTAAACCTAACCCTCTCTCAAAACCATTCTCTCTATACCCCTCTCTCTATAACCCTTTCTCTACAACCCTCTCTAAACCATTCTCTCTATACCCCTCTCTCTAAACCATTCTCTGAATAACCCTCTCTCTAAACCATTCTCTCTATAACCCTTTCTCTAAAACCCCCTCTCTATACCATTCTCTCTATACCCCTCTCTCTATAACCCTTTCTCTACCACCCTCTCTCTAAACCATTCTCTCTATAACCCTCTCTCTAAACCATTCTCTCTATACCCCTCTCTCTAAACCACTCTCTCTATAACCCTCTCTCTAAACCACTCTCTCTATAACCCTCTCTCTAAACCATTCTCTCTACAACCCTCTCTCTAAACCATTCTCTCTACAACCCTCTCTCTAAACCATTCTCTCTATAACCCTCTCTCTAAACCATTCTCTCTATACCCCTCTCTCTATACCCCTCTCTCTAAACCATTCTCTCTATAACACTCTCTCTAAACCATTCTCTCTATAACCCTCTCTCTAAACCATTATCTCTATACCCTCTCTCTATAACATTCTCTGAATAACCCTCTCTCTATACCCTCTATACAACCCTCTCTCTATACCCCTCTCTCTATACCCTCTCTCAGTACCTTTCTCTCTATACAATTCTCTCCATACCCTCTCTCAGTACCATACTCTACATAACCCTCTCTCTATAGCCATCTCTCTATAACATTCTCTCTACACCCCTCTCTTTATACCATTCTCTCTATACCCTCTCTCAGTACCATTCTCTCTATACCCTCTCTCAGTACCATTCTCTACATAACCCTCTCTCTATTCCCCTCTCTATATAACCCTTTCTCTACAACCCTCTCTCTATACCATTCTCTCTATACCATTCTCTCTATACCCCTCTCTATAACCCTCTCTCTAAACCATTCTCTCTATACCCCTCTCTCTATACCATTCTCTGAATAACCCTCTCTCTAAACCATTCTCTCTATAACCCTCTCTCTATACCATTCTCTCTATACCATTCTCTCTATACCATTCTCTCTATACACCTCTCTCTATACACCTCTCTCAATACCATTCTCTGAATAACCCTCTCTCTAAACCATTCTCTATACCCCTCTCACTATACCCCTCTCTATACCCCTCTCTATACCCCTCTCTCTATACCCCTCTCTCTATAACCCTTTCTCTATACCATTCTCTCTATACCTCTCTCACTATACCCCTCTCTCTATACCCTCTCTGCACCATTCTCTGAATAACCCTCTCTCTATACCATTCTCTATATACACCTCTCACTATAACCTTATCCCTCTACCCCTCTCTCTATAATCCTCTCTCTATAACCGTCTCTCTATAACCCTCTCTCTATACACCTCTCTCTATACCATTCTCTGCATACCCCTCTCTCAATAACACTCTCTATTTTACACCTCTCTCTATACCATTCTCTCTATACCCTAATATCTATACCCCTCTCTCTATACCATTCTCTATATAACCCTCTCTCTATTACCCTCTCTCTATTACCCTCTCTCTAAAACCCTCTCTCTACCCCTCTCTCTAAAACCCTCTCTCTACCCCTCTCTCTATAACCCTCTCTCTATACACCTCTCTATATACCATTCTCTGCATACCCCTCTCTCAATAACACTCTCTCTTTACACCTCTCTCTATACCGTTCTCTCTATACCCTAAAATCTATACCCCTCTCTCTATACCCTTCTCTCTACACACCTCTCTCTATAACCCTCTCTCTATACCATTCTCTGCATACCCCTCTCTCAATACCATTATCTCTATATCCCTCTCTCTATATCCCTCTCTCCACATCCCTCTATTTATCCCTCTCTCCACATCCCTCTCTCTATCCCTCTCTCTCTATCCCTCTCTCTCTATCCCTCTCTCTATCCCTCTCTCTCTATACCTTTCTCGCTATACCCCTCTCTATATATCCCTCTCTCTACATCCCTCTCTATTTATCCCTCTCTCTACATCCCTCTCTATTTATCCCTCTCTCTATCCCTCTCTCTCTATCCCTCTCTCCATATCCCTCTCTCTATCCCTCTCTCTCTATCCCTCTCTATACCCCTCTCTCTATGTCCCTCTCTCTACATCTCTCTCTCTATACCCCTCTCTCTATAACCCTCTCTCTATAACCCTCTCTCTATACCATTCTCTCTATACCCCTCTCTCTATACACCTCTCTCTATACCATTCTCTGAATAACCCTCTCTCTAAACCATTCTCTCTATACCTCTCTCACTATACCCCTCTCTATGCCCCTCTCTCTATACCCCTCTCTCTATAACCCTCTCTCTATACCATTCTCTCTATACCTCTCTCACTATACCCCTCTCTATACCCCTCTCTCTATACCCTCTCTGCACCATTCTCTGAATAACCCTCTCTCTATAACCCTCTCTCTAAACCATTCTCTCTATACCCCTCTCTATATAACCCTCTCTCTATACCCCTCTCTCTATACCATTCTCTGAATAACCCTCTCTCTAAACCATTCTCTCTATAACCCTCTCTCTATACACCTCTCTCAATACCATTCTCTGAATAATCCTTTCTCTATACCATTCTCTATATACACCTCTCACTATAACCTTATCCCTCTACCCCTCTCTCTATAATCCTCTCTCTATAACCCTCTCTCTATAACCCTCTCTCTATACACCTCTCTCTATACCATTCTCTGCATACCCCTCTCTCAATAACACTCTCTATTTTACACCTCTCTCTATACCATTCTCTCTATACCCTAATATCTATACCCCTCTCTCTATACCATTCTCTATATAACCCTCTCTCTATAACCCTCTCTCTATTACCCTCTCTCTAAAACCCTCTCTCTACCCCTCTCTCTAAAACCCTCTCTCTATAACCCTCTCTCTATACACTCTCTATACCATTCTCTGCATACCCCTCTCTCAATAACACTCTCTCTTTACACCTCTCTCTATACCGTTCTCTCTATACCCTAAAATCTATACCCCTCTCTCTATACCCTTCTCTCTACACACCTCTCTCTATAACCCTCTCTCTATATCTCTCTCTCTGTATCCCTCTCTCTATATCTCTCTCTCTATATCTCTCTCTCTATATCCCTCTCTCTATATCCCTCTCTCTATATCCCTCTCTCTATATCCCTCGCTCTATATCCCTCTCTCTATATCCCTCTCTATATCCCCCTCTCTATATCCCTCTCTCTATATCCCTCTCTATATATCTCTTTCTCTATATCCCTCTCTCTATATCGTTCTCTCTATACCCTTCTCTCTATAGCCATTTCTTTATATTTCTCTCTATACCCTTCTCTCTCCATCCCTCTCTCTTTATCCCTCTCTCCATACCATTATCTGTAGTGGGAAAAAAGCACGAGAAAAAAGCGAGCAAACACCCAGGAGTCACCTCAGACGTTTCTACCATCATGGCAGAGCAGCCTATCTGTCCCTGACTATCACATTGAACAGGGAGAGAGGATTATTAGCACCATCTTCAATTATCCCAGCTTCATCTCTCTCTGAAGGAGAGGTCCCTATTGGTACACAGAGGGGCTGAATGAGTGCATCCCAAATGGCACCCTATTCCCTATATAGTGCACTACTTTTGACCAGAGTAGTGCAAAAGAGGTGCACTATACAGGGAATAAGGTGCCAATTGGGACACAGAATTACCAGAGCTCCATCCCTCTGAAGAGGTCCCTGTTGGAACACGGAGAGGCTGAAATAGACTGAGGAGGGGAAAGGGAAGGAAAAACAACCTCATCTCTATTTGAAATGAACCTTATTAATTTTTCACTATGTTAGACATGCACAGGGCTTTGAAGAGATGAAGAGGCCTTTCCAGTGATTTTCTAACTGGGAGGAAAAAGGAATAGGGCTACATCCCTAATGGAACCATATGTCCTATATAGTGCCCAACTTAGTCCACTACTCTCGTCAAAAGTAGTGCGTTATGTAGGGAATAGGGTGCCATTTGGGACACAGACTATGATTGGGTTGTACAGTAAAACTCTCCTCTTTTTCCTTCATCTCTCTAACTGGGGTCCTCTTTTATCCAGAAAGTGCCCAGCAAACTTTGGGCGCGTGATCAGGAGACCCACTAAAGCAGGAGTTCCAGTGGATGTTGGATAACAAGGCAGGATATGGACACAGAGGGGACGAGGACATTGGTCTGAGAATAGAGTGGCTATGTCTCAATGATCTCTTCTTCCTCCCAAATTGGGCATCAGTTCACTTCCATTCACTGATATGCAAAGGAAATGACTGGAATACAGTGCCTTCGGAAAGTATTCAGACTCCTTGACTTTCTCCAAATGCTGTTACGTTCCAGTCTTATTCTTAAATGGAGTATTTGTTTTCATCAGCAATCTACACACAATACCCCTTAATGACAAAGCGAAGACAGAAATACCTTATTTTACATAAGTATTCAGACCCTTCAGACTCAAAGTTGAGCTCAGGTGTATATTGTTTCCATTGATCATCCTTGAGATGTTTCTACAACTTGATTGTAGTCCACCCGTAGTAAATTCAATTAATTGGACATGATTTGGAAAGGCATACACCTGTCTATATAAGGTCCCACAGTTGACAGTGCATGTCAGAGCAAAATCCAAGCTATGAGGTTGAAGGAATTGTCCATAGAGCACCGGGACAGGATTGTGTCAAGGCACAGATCTGGGGAAGGGTACTAAAACATGTATGCAGCATTGAAGATCCCCAAGAACACAGTGGCCTCCATCATTCTTTAATGGAAGTTTGGAACCACCAATACTCTTCCTAGAGCTGGCCGCCCGGCCAAACTGAGCAATCGGGAAGAAGGGCCTTGATCAGAGAGGTGACCAAGAACCCGATGGTCACTCTGACAGAACTCTAGAGTTTCTATGCAGCACTCCACCAATCAGGTCTTTATGTTAGAATGGCCAGACAGAAGCCAGTCCTCAGTAAAAGGCACATGACAGCCCACTTGGAGTTTGCTAAAAGGCACCTAAAGGACACAGACCATGAGAAACAAGATTATCTGGTCTGATGAAACCAAGATTGAACGCTTTGGCCTGAATGCCAAGCGTCACATCTGGAGGAAACCTGCTTTTTCAGCGGTAGTGACTGGGAGACTAGTCAGGATCGAGGCAAAGATGAACAGAGAAAAGTACAGAGAGATCCTTGATGAAAACCTGCTCCAGAGCGCTCAGGACTTCAGACTTGGGTTGAAGGTTCACCTTCCAACCAGACAACGACCTGAAGCACACAGCCAAGACAATGCAGGAGTGGCTTCCGGACAAGTCTCTAAATGTCCTTCAGTGCCCAGACTTGAACCCGATCGAACATCTCTGGAGAGACCTAAGAATTGTCTCTGAATGTCCTTGAGTGGGAACGCTCTCCATCCAACCTTACAGAGCTTGAGAGGATCTGCAGAGAATAATGGGAGAAACTCCACAAACACAGGTGTGCTGTCACGCCCTGACCATAGTTTGCTTTGTGTTTCTATGTTTTGTTTGGTCAGGGTGTGATCTGAGTGGGCATTCTATGTTGGATGTCTAGTTTGTCTGTTTCTGTGTTTGGCCTGATATGGTTCTCAATCAGAGGCAGGTGTTAGTCGTTGTTTCTGATTGGGAACCGTATTTAGGTAGCCTGTTTTGTCATTGTGGGTGATTGTCTATGTTAGTTGCTTGTGTCAGCACATTTCGTATATAGCTTCACGTTTGTTTATTGTTTTGTATAGTTTGTTCAAGTGTTCTCTGTTTATTAAATTCACGATGAACACATACCACGCTGCATTTTGGTCCTCCGATCCTTCCAACTACTCCTCCTCTCTATCTCCAGACGATAGTGTGTAGTGTGTAGATTGATTATGGGGGAAAACAATTTAACGTTTTGGGGATACATGATCCCCTTTGGGATCACCCCCCATCCCCCCTGAGCTGTAATGTGGCGCAGGGAACGCAATAAATAATCCTAAAAATATTTAACCTCCACAGAATCGCTTGAAAAATGGCTCAAATGAAAGATAAAGAAGTTATTTATCTACCCAGCAAGTCAGATTTCTAAAATGTTTTACGGCGAAAACATAGCACATATTTATGTCCAACCACCACTGCATACATACCTCATTAGCATAGCCAAGTAGGAAAAAATATGCAATCAACAAACGCAGGATTAAAAGAAAAATCATTTCACTAACCTTTTGAAATCTTCATCAGATGACAGTAATATAACATGTTACACAGTACATTCATTTTTTTTTCAATAATATGCAATATATATCCATAAATCTCTGTTTACAATTATGCATCGTTCAAAAAATGCTACTGCAATGTCAGGAGAAATAAAATAGCTCCGGCAGATAACGTCAGCAAACAAGGAATACACATCATTAACTTTGACTAAATATGCATGTTTTACATATGTATGGCAAGATAAACTTCTTCTAAATAGAATCGCTATGTTACAATTATTTTTAACGTTACATTTTGCGTTCACTAGGCTATAATAGGGAGGCGGCGCTCCCATTTAGCATACTGACTCCTCTATCTTGGAGTCGACAGAAACCCAAAATGAAGACATAAATATTCCCTTACCGTGGCTGTTCTTCCATCAGAAGACCTGGAAGGGTTAATACTCACCAAGTTAGCGTTCAGTTTTCAAGTCTGTGTCTTTCGGTTCTCAAACTAGCCACTTTTCGGTCGAAATGTATGCAAATTTCAAGTGGATGCGCACCAAAACGTCGAAAGTATACATTATATTTCGAGTAAACTTGTCAAACTATGTTTATAATTAAGCCTTAACATGTTATAAAGGTCTACAGCAATCGTGAGGGCGAACAGAGAAACACACGTTGTTCAATCCATCCTGAGGGAAAGAGAGAGAAATATCCCAGCTCGCATTGGTGAAACTTTTTTTTTGCGTCACCGGGACGTTTGGGCACGCTGAACGTCTTGTGAGCGCGCGATTCTCACAGTTACACACCTCATCGAAAGCAGGCTTCACGCTGAAGACGTAGAAACTGTTTCCATGGTTATAACTGCTTGGGAAGTGTGTATACGATGACGTTGAAGTGGTGGCAACTTTTTTCATTACAAGAGAGACTTTGGGAGAATGCATGCCCTGAGACTTCTGCTTTACATAGAGACAAAATTTAAACGGTTTTAGAAGCTTTAGAGTGTTTCCTATTCGATAATAATTTTTATATGCATATATTAGCAACTTTTGACAAAAATGTATCATGTTTTATATGGGTACCGAATTCCTCCAGAAGGGGCAGTATTCTGGGGTAGCCTTAACAGGTTTTAATCAATTCTAGAATAAGGCTGTAACGTAACAAAAATTTCAGGTGAAAGGAGATAATATTGTGACACACCCCAGAAGTTCATTGTAGGAAAGATGACTCCAGCACAAACTATTGTAATGCTGCATGTTTATTATGTCGATGATTCCTTCAGATACCTTGTTCAAGTACTAATGGGTTGTAATTCCCTGCTCTCCAAATGAGAGACGCGTGGTGTCTGTGTGTGTGTGTCTGTGTGTCTGTTCAGCCCATTAGCTTAATTCCCACAATACCTTTCACCATGACAGTAAGGTTCCATTCTAAATGGCACCCTATTCACTTTATATAAAGTAGTGCACTATATTAGACCTGGGTTCAAATACATGTTTATTTTAGTATTTGTTATTTAAATACTTTTTGTCTGAGTATTTGACTGTTTGCAAATACACAGCCCGAAACAAGTACTTTTATTTGAGTATTTGAATAGTTACTGGAAGAACCAAATAGTTGACCAAGTTGTATTTTCAAATACTTATTTCAAATACTATTTTCAAATTCCTGGTTTAAATGCATGGGAGTGTATTTGAGTCTACTAAGATATATGGAATTGTTTTAATAGATGTGTGTCCCCCAGTCAGTCACATGTCCCTGATACATAATCATATTATGTAGTAAATTGATGCAATGGATGTGTCCCAAATGGCACACTATTCACTATTTAGTGCAATACTTGTGCCCAACGCCTATAGGGAATAGGGTGCCATTTCGGACACACATGATGCGATACTCCCTAGCAGCCTAAATAACACATCTCTGGCATCTCCCCTCCATCACCTCCCTGATGCTGGGCTGGTGCCTCCCAGATTTGTGAGCTCATTTGCGAACACATTAAAGAACTCCCTGCACTTTAACTTCAAAGAGTCTCTCAGCATTTGGACTATTTTTCATTGTGAGATATGTAAAAGGCATTACAGAGGTTGACACTGGGGGACAGATCTAGGAGATACATGTATTTTGGGGGGTAGACCTGTGGGGTGAGCGAGCGGGAGGGTGGAGATCCAGTACGCCCTTGGATTGGATAACATCACCAGCACCATCATTTCAGGGGGAAAGGTTATGAATGAAGGGGGGCGAGACATGAGATGGAAAACTAGTTCTGCCATAGTGACACAAGCTACATGCCATTACGCCTCCCTATCCGAGCAAAGTGAAATAATTAAGTAATAATTCACTTATAGAGAGGAGACACCAGCCTGCTGACTCCTGAAGTGTGAATGCTATGTTGTTAAAGGATACTAAAAAAACTTGGGTTAAATGGCACCCTGTTCACTTAGGGCACTACTTTTGACCAAGGCCCATAAGGAATAGGGTGCTATTTGGAATGCAACCTTAGAAAACTCTTCAAAGGGCATCTGACTCTAATTAGTGAACACATTCCTACTTCTGCCTATTGACATTCTGTTTTTGCCAAGGACGCATACCAAATGGCACTCTATTCCCCATATAGTGCACTACTTTTGACCAGGGCCCATGGGTCCCAATTGGGACATATCTCAACACTTACAAGTTTCCCTGCATACGCTTTCACGCCTTTTCAAAGCCAGACAATCCATTTCCTAGCTTAGTTTGCTGCTCTGAATAGAAGGGGAAGCTTTCAGATAACATATATTTGTAGCTCTCTTTCACATTGTTAGCACACACTGTCTACACTGCCTACCGCTTAGCAATGTGAATTCGCAGGCTTTAAAAGCTCTTTTGTAGCTTGGCCAACAGCTGATTAGCGGACACAATTAGCTAGTGAAGCCCAGCCAAATCAAGAGCAATGAACAACATTAGCTGTGTCCCCAATGGCAGCCTATTATCAGGTATGAAGGTAAGACCCAGATGCAGACCACGTCAGATAACCAATAGTTTAATAATCCCAAAGGAGCAGGCAAATAGACAGGTCAAGGCAAGCAGAGGTCAATAGTCTAGAGAAGTGGGGGGGGGCAGGGTCAGGTCAGGGTCAGGTCAGGCAGAGGTCGGTAAATCCAGAGGTGCATGACGGCAGGTAGGGTCAGAGTGGTCAGACCGAGTGGTCAGGCAGGTGGGCTCAAAGACAGGACAGGCAAGGGTCAAAAACCAGGTGGGTGTCAAAGACAGGACAGGCAAGGGTCAAAAACCAGGTGGGTGTCAAAGACAGGACAGGCAAGGGTCAAAAACCAGGAGGGCTCAAAGACAGGACAGGCAAGGGTCAAAAACCAGGTGGGCTCAAAGACAGGACAGGCAAGGGTCAAAAACCAGGAGGGCTCAAAGACAGGACAGGCAAGGGTCATAAACCAGGTGGGCTCAAAGACAGGACAGGCAAGGGTCAAAAACCAGGTGGGCTCAAAGACCGGACAGGCAAGGGTCAAAAACCAGGTGGGCTCAAAGACAGGACGGGCAAGGGTCAAAAACCAGGTGGGCTCAAAGACAGGACAGATAAGGGTCAAAAACCAGGAGGGCGAGAAAAAGAGAGAATGGAGAAAAGCAGGCGCTGAGGCAAACCACTGGTAGGATTGAACAAACAAGAAGAACTGTCACAGACAGACAGAAAACACAGGTATAAATACACAGAGGATAATGGGGAAGATAAGCGACACCTGGAGGGGGGTGGAGACGAAAGACAGGTGAAACAGATCAGGGCGATACACCTATTCTCTTTATTGCGCACTACGTTTGACCAGGGCCATAGGGTTATGTCCTTTAAAGACGGAGAAATGAGGAAATCCTGAAAAGTGCTTTATGCTTTTGGCAAATTATTATTATTATCATAACATACAATCTGTTGAATCCTCCTCAGCCATACAGTACCTTCTACTCCAGTGCCCCTCTGTCCTCTGAGCAGCAGTCTCCCTCCTCTGACTGGTACTATAGGCCAATGTACTACAGGATGTGTCTGTGTGTGCGTGTGCGTGTGTGTGTGTGTGTATGTTGGTGATTGCAGTGGTGTGTACTGGGAACTCAGAACCCTCATCACCTGTGAACCACACAAGGAAGCATAATTAACTGTCAGAGAGCTGTCATCCCTGCTTTCTGTGCTTCTACACTCCCTGACATCAAACGGATATTTACACATGAAATGAAATTACACTCCTTTCAAAATGCTGCCTGGCTTGCACAACACTGCATGGAGAGATGTTACTTCACTGGTCTGTCAAAACCTAGCGTCTCTCTTCGCTACTAGCCGTTTATCCTATCTGATCTAGACGCTATGGTTAAAAGGGGAGAGAGTAAAGTTCCTCGGTGTGAAATACTAAACACTTGGATAAAGTATTTAAGTCTCTCACCATTTGCCGCTTGTTATAGACACCCTTCTGCCCTCAGCTGTGCCCTGGACACCATATGTGAAATGATCGTCCCCCATTTACCTTCAGAGTTCGTACTGTTAGCTGACCTAAAATGGGACAGGCTTAATACCCCGGCCGTCCTACAATCTAAACTAGATGCCCTCAATCTCACACAAATTATCAAGGAATTGACCAGGTACAACCCTAAATCCGTAACCATGGGCACCCTCTTAGAAATCTTCCTGGCCAACCTGCCCTCTAAATATACCTCTGCTGTCTTCAACCAGGATCTCAGCGATCACTGCCTCATTGTCTGCGTCCGAAATGGGTCCACGATCAAATGACCACCCCTCATCACTGTCAAAAGCTCCCTAAAACACTTCAGCGAGCAGGCCTTTCTAATCGACCTGGCTCGGGTATCCTGGAAGGATATTGACCTCATCCCGTCAGTAGAGGATGCCTGTTTGCTCTTGAAAAGTGCTTTCCTCTCCATCTTAAATAAGCATGCCCCATTCAAAAAATGTAGTACTAAGAACAGATATAGCCCTTTGTTCACCCCAGACTTGACTGCCCTTGACCAGCACAAAAACATCCTGTGGCGTTCTGCATTAGCATCGAATAGCCCCCGCGATATGCAACCCCTCTTCAAAGCGGGTGACACTCTATACCCAAACTGTTATAGACCTATATCCATCCTGCCCTGCCTTTCGAAAATCTTCGAAAGCCAAGTTAACTAACAGATTACCGACCATTTAGAATCCCACCGTACCTTCTCCACTATGCAATCTGGTTTCCGAGCTGGTCATGGGTGCACCTCAGCCAAGAGGTAAAAGACAGTACTGTGCAGTAAAAGACAGTACTGTGCAGCCGTCTTCATTGACCTGGCCAAGGTTTTCGACTTTGTCAATCACCGCATTCTTATCGGCAGATTCAATAGCCTTGGCTTCTCAAATGACTGCCTCGTCTGGTTCACCAACTACTTATCAGATAGAGTTCAGTGTGTCAAATCGGAGGGCCTGTTGTCCGGACCTCTGGCAGTCTCTATGTGGGTGCCACAAGGTTTAATTCTCGGGCCGACTCTCTTCTCTGTATATATCAATGATGTCGCTCTTACTGCTGGTGATTCTCTGATCCACCTCTACGCAGACGACACTGTTCTGGATACATCTGGCCCTTCTTTGGACACTGTGCTAACAAACCTCCAAACGAGCTTCAATGCCATACAACACTCCTTCCCTGGCCTCCAACTGCTTGTAAATGCTAGTCAAACTAAGTGCATGCTCTTCAACCGATTGCTGCCCGCCCCCTTCCGCCTGACTAGCATCACTACTCTGGACGGTTCTGACCTAGAATATGTGGACAACTACAAATACCTAGGTGTCTGGTTAGACTGTAAACACTCCTTCCAAACTCACATTAAGCATCTCCAATCCAAAATTAAATCTAGAATCGGCTTCCTATTTCACAACAAAGCCTCCTTCACTCATGCTGCCAAACATACCCTTGTAAAATTGACTATCCTACCGTTCTTTGACTATTTACAAAATAGCCTCCAACACTCTACTCAGCAAACTGGATGTAATCTATCACAGTGCCATCTGTTTTGTCACCAATGTCCCATATACTACCCACCACTGCGACCTGTAGGCTCTCGTTGGCTGGCCCTCACTACATATCAGTTGCCAAACCCACTGGCTCCAGGTTATCTACAAGTCTATGCTAGGTAAAGCCCCGCCTTAGCTCACTGGTCACCATAGCAACACCCACCCGTAGCACGCGCTCCAGCAGGTATATTTCACTGGTCATCTTCAAAGCAAACAATTTCCTTTGGCAGCCTTCCTTCCAGTTCTCTGCTGCCAATGATTGTCTTATATCTCCCTCTCTAACTTTAGCATCAGCTGTCAGAGCAGCTTACAGATCACTGTAACTTTACACAGCCAATCTGTAAATAACACATCCAACTACCTCATCCTCATATTATCTTCTTGCTCATTTGCACCCCAGTATGTCTGCTTGCACATCATCAGCTGCACATCTATCAATCCAGATTGAATGCTAAATTGTAATTATTTTAGCCTCTATGACCTATTTAATACATACCTCCGTACTCTTCTACCTTTGCACACATTGTACATGGATTTTTCTATTTTTCTTTTCTTTATTGTTATTGACTGTATGTTTGTTTATGTGTAACTCTGTGTTGTTGTTTTGTTACACTGCTTTGCTTTATCTTGGCCAGGTCGCAGTTGTAAATGAGAACTTTTCTCAACTGGCCTACCTGGTTAAATAAAGATGAAATAAAATACAAAAAAAATATATATACTGTATGCAGCCCCGAAACCATTCAGCAAAACTGCCATTTAGCAAGCATGTACTGTAGGCACTCATTCACACATGCAAGTGCATACTATATACAGTGGGGCAAAAAAGTATTTAGTCATTTACATTTAAGTCATTTAGCAGACGCTCTTATCCAGAGCGATTTACAAATTGGTGCGTTCACCTTATGACATCTAGTGGAACAGCCACTTTACAATAGTGCATCTAAATCTTTTAAGGGGGGGGGGGTGAGGGATTATTTTATCCTATCCTAGGTATTCCTTAAAGAGGTGGGGTTTCAGGTGTCTCCGGAAGGTGGTGATTGACTCCGCTGTCCTGGCGTCGTGAGGGAGTTTGTTCCACCATTGGGGGCCAGAACAGCGAACAGTTTTGACTGGGCTGAGCGGGAACTGTACTTCCTCAGTGGTAGGGAGGCGAGCAGGCCAGAGGTGGATGAACGCAGTGCCCTTGTTTGGGTGTAGGGCCTGATCAGAGCCTGGAGGTACTGAGGTGCCGTTCCCCTCACAGCTCCGTAGGCAAGCACCATGGTCTTGTAGCGGATGCGAGCTTCAACTGGAAGCCAGTGGAGGGAGCGGAGGAGCGGGGTGACGTGAGAGAACTTGGGAAGGTTGAACACCAGACGGGCTGCGGCGTTCTGGATGAGTTGTAGGGGTTTAATGGCACAGGCAGGAGCCCAGCCAACAGCGAGTTGCAGTAATCCAGACGGGAGATGACAAGTGCCTGGATTAGGACCTGCGCCGCTTCCTGTGTGAGGCAGGGTCGTACTCTGCGGATGTTGTAGAGCATGAACCTACAGGAACGGGCCACCGCCTTGATGTTAGTTGAGAACGACAGGGTGTTGTCCAGGATCACGCCAAGGTTCTTAGCGCTCTGGGAGGAGGACACAATGGAGTTGTCAACCGTGATGGCGAGATCATGGAACGGGCAGTCCTTCCCCGGGAGGAAGAGCAGCTCCGTCTTGCCGAGGTTCAGCTTGAGGTGGTGATCCGTCATCCACACTGATATGTCTGCCAGACATGCAGAGATGCGATTCACCACCTGGTCATCAGAAGGGGAAAGGAGAAGATTAATTGTGTGTCGTCTGCATAGCAATGATAGGAGAGACCATGTGAGGTTATGACAGAGCCAAGTGACTTGGTGTATAGCGAGAATAGGAGAGGGCCTAGAACAGAGCCCTGGGGGACGCCAGTGGTGAGAGCGCGTGGTGAGGAGACAGATTCTCGCCACGCCACCTGGTAGGAGCGACCTGTCAGGTAGGACGCAATCCAAGCGTGGGCCGCGCCGGAGATGCCCAACTCTGAGAGGGTGGAGAGGAGGATCTGATGGTTCACAGTATCGAAGGCAGCCGATAGGTCTAGAAGGATGAGAGCAGAGGAGAGAGAGTTAGCTTTAGCAGTGCGGAGCGCCTCCGTGATACAGAGAAGAGCAGTCTCAGTTGAATGACTAGTCTTGAAACCTGACTGATTTGGATCAAGAAGGTCATTCTGAGAGAGATAGCGGGAGAGCTGGCCAAGGACGGCACGTTCAAGAGTTTTGGAGAGAAAAGAAAGAAGGGATACTGGTCTGTAGTTGCTGACATCGGAGGGATCGAGTGTAGGTTTTTTCAGAAGGGGTGCAACTCTCGCTCTCTTGAAGACGGAAGGGACGTAGCCAGCGGTCAGGGATGAGTTGATGAGCGAGGTGAGGTAAGGGAGAAGGTCTCCGGAAATGGTCTGGAGAAGAGAGGAGGGGATAGGGTCAAGCGGGCAGGTTGTTGGGCGGCCGGCCGTCACAAGACGCGAGATTTCATCTGGAGAGAGAGCGGAGAAAGAGTTCAGAGCACAGGGTAGGGCAGTGTGAGCAGAACCAGCGTTGAGGATCGAGGATCGGATGTCGTCGACCTTCTTTTCAAAATGGTTGACGAAGTCATCTGCAGAGAGGGGGGGGGGCGGAGGATTCAGGAGGGAGGAGAAGGTGGCAAAGAGCTTCCTAGGGTTAGAGGCAGATGCTTGGAATTTAGAGTGGTAGAAAGTGGCTTTAGCAGCAGAGACAGAAGAGGAAAATGTAGAGAGGAGGGAGTGAAAGGATGCCAGGTCCGCAGGGAGGCGAGTTTTCCTCCATTTCCGCTCGGCTGCCCGGAGCCCTGTTCTGTGAGCTCGCAATGAGTCGTCGAGCCACGGAGCGGGAGGGAGGACCGAGCCGGCCTGGAGGATAGGGGACATAGAGAGTCAAAGGATGCAGAAAGGGAGGAGAGGAGGGTTGAGGAGGCAGAATCAGGAGATAGGTTGGAGAAGGTTTGAGCAGAGGGAAGAGATGATAGGATGGAAGAGGAGAGAGTAGCGGGGAGAGAGAGCGAAGGTTGGGACGGCGCGATACCATCCGAGTAGGGGCAGTGTGGGAAGTGTTGGATGAGAGCGAGAGGGAAAAGGATACAAGGTAGTGGTCGGAGACTTGGAGGGAGTTGCAATGAGGTTAGTGGAAGAACAGCATCTAGTAAAGATGAGGTCGAGCGTATTGCCTGCCTTGTGAGTAGGGGGGAAGGTGAGAGGGTGAGGTCAAAAGAGGAGAGGAGTGGAAAGAAGGAGGCAGAGAGGAATGAGTCAAAGGTAGACGTGGGGAGGTTAAAGTCGCCCAGAACTGTGAGAGGTGAGCCGTCCTCAGGAAAGGAGCTTATCAAGGCATCAAGCTCATTGATGAACTCTCCGAGGGAACCTGGAGGGCGATAAATGATAAGGATGTTAAGCTTGAAAGGGCTGGTAACTGTGACAGCATGGAATTCAAAGGAGGCAATAGACAGATGGGTAAGGGGAGAAAGAGAGAATGACCACTTGGGAGAGATGAGGATCCCGGTGCCACCACCCCGCTGACCAGAAGCTCTCGGGTGTGCGAGAACACGTGGGCGGACGAAGAGAGAGCAGTAGGAGTAGCAGTGTTATCTGTGGTGATCCATGTTTCCGTCAGTGCCAAGAAGTCGAGGGACTGGAGGGAGGCATAGGCTGAGATGAACTCTGCCTTGTTGGCCGCAGATCGGCAGTTCCAGAGGCTACCGGAGACCTGGAACTCCACGTGGGTCGTGCGCGCTGGGACCACCAGATTAGGGTGGCCGCGGCCACGCGGTGTGGAGCGTTTGTATGGTCTGTGCAGAGAGGAGAGAACAGGGATAGACAGACACATAGTTGACAGGCTACAGAAGAGGCTACGCTAATGCAAAGGAGATTGGAATGACAAGTGGACTACACGTCTCGAATGTTCAGAAAGTTAAGCTTACGTAGCAAGAATCTTATTGACTAAAATGATTAAAATGATACCGTACTGCTGAAATAGGCTAGCTGGCAGTGGCTGCGTTGTTGACTTTGTAGGCTAGCTGGCAGTGGCTGCGTTGTTGACACTACACTAATCAAGTCGTTCCGTTGAGTGTGATAGTTTCTACAGTGCTGCTATTCGGGGGCTAGCTGGCTAGCTAGCAGTGTTGATTACGTTACGTTGCGTTAAAAGAACGACAATAGCTGGCTAGCTAACCTAGAAAATCGCTCTAGACTACACAATTATCTTTGATACAAAGACGGCTATGTAGCTAGCTATGTAGCTAGCTACGATCAAACAAATCAAACCGTTGTACTGTAATGAAATGAAATGAAAATGTGATACTACCTGTGGAGCGAAGCGGAATGCGACCGGGTTGTTGAGTGAGGAAGTTCTATTCGGTGGACGTTGGCTAGCTGTTGGCTAGCTAGCAGTGTCTCCTACGTTAAGGACGACAAATAGCTGGCTAGCTAACCTCGGTAAATTAAGATAATCACTCTAAGACTACACACTCTAAACTACACAATTATCTTGGATACGAAGACAGCAAAGACAACTATGTAGCTAGCTAACACTACACTAGTCAGCCACCAATTGTGCAAGTTCTCCCACTCAAAAAGATGAGAGAGGCCTGTAATTTTCATCATAGGTACACTTCAACTATGACAGACAAAATGAGAAAAGAAAATCCAGAAAATCACATTGTAGGATTTTTAAAGAATTTATTTGCAAATTATGGTGGAAAATAAGTATTTTTGCAATTTTTTACACTGTAGAATAATAGCGAAGACAAAACTATGAAATAACACATGGATATCATTTAAACGCAGCAATAAAATAAACGTCCTCTCACTGTCAACTGCGTTTATTTTCAGCAAACTTAAAATGTGTAAATATTTTTATGAACATAACAAGAATCAACAACTGAGACATAAACTGAACAAGTTCCACAGACATGTGACTAACATAAATTGAATGTGTCTCTGAAAAGGGGGGGTCCAAATCAAAAGTAAGTCAGTATCTGGTGTGGCCACCAGCTGCATTAAGTACTGCAGTGCGTCTCCTCCTCATTGACTGCACCAAATTTGCCAGTTCTTGCTGTGAGATATTACCCTAATCTTCCACCAAGGCACCTGCAAGTTCCTAGACATTTCTGGGGGAAATGGCCCTCACCCTCACCCTCCGATCCAACAGGTCCCAGACGTGCTCAATGGGATTGAGATACGGGCTCTTCACTGGCCATGGCAGAACACTGACATTCCTGTCTTGCAGGAAATCACACACAGAACGAGCAGTATGGCTGGCGGCATTGTCATGCTGGAGGTTCATGTCAAGATGAGCCTGCAGGAAGGGTACTACATGTGGAAGGAGGATGTCTTCCCTGTAACGCACAGCGTTGAGATTGCCTGCAATGACAACAAGGTCAGTCCGATGATGCTGTGACACACCGCCCCAGACCATGATGGACCCTCCACCTCCAAATCAATCCCGCTCCAGAGTACAGGCCTTGGTGTAACACTCATTCCTTTGACGATAAACGCGAATCCGACCATCGCCCCTGGTGAGACATAACCACGACTCGTCAGTGAAGAGCACTTTTTGCCAGTCCTGTCTGGTCCAGCGATGGTGGGTTTGTGCCCATAGGTGACGTTGTTGCCGGTGATGTCTTGTGAAGACCTGCATTACAACAGGCCTACAAACCCTCAGTCCAGCCTCTCTCAGCCTATTGCGAACAGTCTGAGCACTGATGGAGGGATTGTGCGTTCCTGGTGTAACTCAGGCAGTTGTTGTTACCGTCCCGCAGGTGATGTTTGGATATACTGATCTTGTGCAGGTGTTGTTACACGTGGTCTGCTACTGCGAGGACGATCGGCTATCCGTCCTGTCTCCCTGTAGCGCTGTCTTAGTCGTCTCACGGTACGGACATTGCAAATTATTGCCCTTGCCACATCTACAGTCCTCATGCCTCCTTCCAACAAGCCTAAGGCACGTTCACGCAGATGAGCATGGACCCTGGGCATCTTTCTTTTGGTGCTTTTTAGAGTCAGTAGAAAGACCTCTTTAGTGTCCCAAGTTTTCATAACTGTGACGTTAATTGCCTACCGTCTGTAAGCTGTTCGTGTCTTAACGACTGTTCCACAGGTGCATGTTCATTAATTGTTTATGGTTCATTGAACAAGCATGGGAAACATTATTTAAACCCTTTACAATGAAGATCTGTGAAGTTATTTGGATTTTTACGAATTATCTTTGAAAGACAGGGTCCTGAAAAAGTGGCGTTTCTTTTTTGCTGAGTTCAGTAACCAAAAAAGTGTAAAACAAAATATATTTTATATTTGAGATTCTTCAAAGTAACCACCCTTTGCCTTGATTACAGCTTTGCACACTCTTTGCATTCTCTCAGCTTCATGAGGTAGTGACCTGGAATGCAATTCACTTATTAGGTGTGCCTTGTTAATTTGTTAAAAAATTCATTTGTGGAATTTCTCTCCTTAATGCATTTGAGTCAATCAGTTGTGTTGCGACAAGGTTGTAACAAGGGGTGGTATACAGAAGATAGCCCTATTTTGGTAAAATACCAAGTCCATATTATGGCAAGAACAGCTCAAATAAGCAAAGAGAAATTACAGTCCATCATTACTTTTCTTCAAGTGCATTCTCAAAAACCATCAAGCGCTATGATGGAACTAGCTCTCATGAGGACCGCCACAGGAAAGGAAGACCCATAGTTACCTCTGCTGTAGAGGAGAAGTTCATTGCAGTTAAATGCACCTCAGATTGCAGCCCAAATAAATGCTTCACAGTTCAAGTAACAAACACATCTCAATGTCCACTGTTCAGAGGAGACTGCGTGAATCAGGCCTTCATGGTCAAAATGCTGCAAAGAAACCACTACTAAAGGACTCCAATAAGAAGAAGAGATTTTCTTGGGCCAAGAAACACGAGCAATGGACATTTGATGGGTGGAAATCTGTCCTTTGGTCTGATGTGTAAAAATTTGAGATTTTTGGATCCAACCGCTGTGTCTTTGTGAGACGTAGAGTAGGTGAACGGATGGTCTCCGAATGTGTGGTTCCTACTGTGAAGCATTAAGGAGGTGTGATGGTGTGGGGGTGCTTTGCTGGTGACACTGTCAGTGATTTATTTAAAATTCAAGGCTCACTTAACCAGCATGGCTACCACAGCATTCTGCAGAGATACGCCATCCCATCTGGTTTGCGCTTAGTGGGACTATCATTTGTTTTTCAACAGGACAATGACCCAAAACACACCTCAAGGCAGTGTAAGGGCTACTTGACCAAGAAGGAGAGTGATGGAGTGCTGCATCAGATGACCTGGCCTCCACAATCACCTGACCTCAACCCAATTGAGATGGCTTGGAATGAGTTGGCCCGCAGAGTGAAGGAAAAGCAGCCAACAATTGCTCAGCATATGTGGGAACGCCTTCAAGTCTGTTGGTAAAGCATTCCTCATGAAGCTGGTTGAGAGAATGCCAAGAGTGTGCAAAGCTGTCAAAGCAAAGAGTGTCTACTTTGACGAATCTCAAATATAAAATATATTTAGATTTGTTTAACACTTTTTTGGTTTCTACATGATGCCATATGTGTTATTTCAAAGTTTTGATGTCTTCACTATTATTCTACAATATAGAAAATAGTAAAAATGAACTAAAACCCTTGAATGAGTTGGTGTCCAAACTTTTGATTGGTACATGTATATATATATATATATATATATATATATTGTATACAGTGAGCTCCAAAAGTATTGGGACAGTGATACATCTTTTGTTGTTTTGTCTCTGTACTCCAGCACGTTATAAATGAAGTGCAGACTGTCAGCTTTACTTTGAGGGTATTTTCATCCATATTGGGCGAACCGTTTAGAATTACAGCACATTTTATGCATAGTCCCCCCATTTTAGGGGGATAAACAATTATTGAGACAAATTCACTTATATGTGAGTCAAAAGTTTAGTATTTGGTCCCATATTCCTGGAACGCAATGATTACATCAATCTTGGGACTCTACAAACTTGTTGAATGCAGTTTTGGTTGTGTTGCAGATTATTTTGTGCCCAATAGAATTTAATGGTTAATAATGTGTTGTGTAATTTGTCACAATCACTTTTTTTCACAATCACTTTTATTGAAGAGAAGAAATGAATATGTATCAACACTTCTACATTAATGTGGATGCTACCATGATTATGGATAGTCTTGAATGAATCGCGAATAATGATGAGTAGAAAGATACCGAGACATAAATATCATATCCCCCCCCCACGATCATGCTAACCTCGGCTGTTGTAATGGTGAGAGGTTAGCATGTCTTTGGCAGTGGTGTAAAGTACTTACTGTAAGAAATAATACTTTATAGTACTACTTAAGTCGTTTTTTTGTGTGTATCTATACTTTACTATTTATATTTTGACAACATTTACTTTAACTCCACTACATTCCGAAAGAAAATAATGTACTTTTTGCTCCATTTATTTTTCCTGGCACCCAAGAGTACTGCTTAGCAGGACAGGAAAGTATGTGCTTAGCAGGACAGGAAAATGGTCTAAGTCATTCACTTATCAAGAGAACATCCCTGGTCATCCCTACTGCCTTTGACCTGGCGGACTCACTAAACACAAATGCTTATGTCTGAGTGCTGGAGTTTGCCCCTTGATATCGGTAAATTTTTTAAAAAAACGTCTGGTTTGCTTAATATAAGAAATTTGAAATAATTTATTTGATGTATATTTTAACAATTACATTTACTTTTGATGCTTAAGTATATTTAAAACCAAATACGTTGAACCTTTTACTCAAGTAATATTTTACTGGGTGACTTTCACTTTTACCTGAGTCATTTTCTATTAAGGTATTTTTTACTTTTACTCAAGTATGACAATTGAGTGTTTCTTTCCACCTCTGGTCTTGGAGTAATGATATTTGTGCATCTGTAGACGTTTGTGAGGGTCTTAGGGGCCATGTTGCATTTCTTCAGCTTCCTGAGGTTGAAGACTTGCTGTTCAAATCAAATCACAGGTTTATTTGTCACATACACATGTTTAGCAGATGGTATGCGGGAGTAGCAAAATGCTTGCGCCTTCCATTGGTGTTAAGTACTTCAGTAAGAATACGTTAAAGTTCTACTTAAGTACTTTTTGGGGGGGTATCTGTACTTTTCTTTACTATTCATATTTTCTTGTACTTTTACTCCACTACATTCCTAAAGAAAATAATGTACAAGTATGACAATTGGGTACTTTTTCCACCACTGGCACCTTCTGCTGGGACCATTTCAGGGACTTGTTGATATGCATGCCAAGGAACTGAAGCTTGACTTAGCACAATAGTCATCCCTTTGCCTTCTAAATCTCATTTGAGACATTCACTGTGCTCTACTTCTTTTTCCCGCTCAGTGATTCCTGTGACTGACTTGTCCTTGTTGTTCATTTCTTATACATGTTCCCAGGCAGGCCACTAGCTGTCGGTGCTAGCTGTTACTGTGAGACAAGGAAGACAAGCCAGGGACCATTAAATCTGTGTTTACCACCGAGCGGATTGTGTCTTCGTCTCAAACGGAGCGACTGAATGAATGCATCGCCACACATTAATAAAACACGACCGTGCGACTTTACCCAGGGTGCACGCTTTTCATGGCTCTAGCCAATAGCCAATCGCGTGAAGGGCTGGGTGGGGGACAAGGGACTATGGGATTTGGGATGGGACCGTACTTCTGCAGGGTACAGTCGCCTGACATGGTAATGGTGAGTGAGCCTGGATGACTCCGTCATAGACTGGAAATAGTGAATGAAGTAAGGCTGCTCTATGGGGCCCATTCAGGCTCCGTGTGGAGCCGACTGCATACAGATGTCTGACTAGACTATGGCTAGGGGGTAGAGAAATGGTGCGGGAAGAGTACCACACAGTGACAGTTTAGTACCTACCTATTGGTTGTCTGTGTTACTTCTGAAGGCTTAAAGTGTGTGGTAGAAGAGCACATCTGCACCACAGTATGGTATTAACGATCTTCATTTGTCATCAAGCACATTTCTCAACCACCCTGCTCCCACCCTGGTGCACAGTGGGTTGTGAATGGACCTCTCAAACAGAGTTGACAGATTGGTCATCCCGCCCCCTTGGCGCCCTGCCTGTGAGCCCCGCCCACACCGCCGTTGAGCCAATAGAGAGCGTAGAGTGCATCCCAAATTGCACCCTATTCCCTACATAGTGCAAAAAAAGTAATGCACTATAGGGAATAGGGTGCATTTTGGCCTACGGTCAAAAGTAGTGCACTATAAAGGGAATAGGTTGAGAACAGGGCCCATAGGACCTTGGTAAAGAGTAGAGCACTATGTATGAAATAGAGTGCAATTTGGGATAGTGTTGAGAAAGGAATAGTTATTTAGTAGAGGGCTGTTCCCATTATGGTGATGAATGGCCAGTAAACACTCCTCAGAGATAACAAACTAACCCAGGATGCATCCCAAATGGCTGCCTATTCCCTTTGTTGTGCACTACTTTGACCAGGGCCCATAGGGCTCTCTGTGTGTGTTGTATTGTACTGTATGTAGTATGGTGTCAGATGCCTCATAAAAGCATAATCGGGTACAAATGAAGTTTATGAAATAATAATTCAACATGAGATTGGATAGATCTAAACAACTGCATGGTTTGTAAAGTACTTTTCACACGTGTCTTTACATACCTAAACAAATACATAATATCCTCCACAAGCATACATGTACCCACACATGTACCCACTCGCATACACACACATACACACACACATTTTGTTCTGCACGCACGCACACACACACATACCATGCACACCCCCCAACTCCCCACCCACACACCCTAACAACCATTAACTTTGTTAATGTCCCTCACACATTACTGGGCCTTGTCCTCTCTTTCCTGGAACGCACCAGTCGGCCTCAACCAGTCAGCGGATTTTATGATCGATTACCCAGCTGGTCATTGGGAACCAGTAGGCTGGTGCAGGAACCCCCCCCCCACACACACACACACAAACAAACACAGCATTTTATGCTGCTGCAGCAGGCCCATGTTAGAACTCATGCCTTAACCTTGATCATGTACAATGAATATCATGACACCTAATAAGGTTTTTCATTGTTCCGTGTCCCTGTAAATACATAAATCAGCTGGTTTACAGCAGAGGAGACAGACAGAGGAGAGAAGAGAGAGAGGAGGGGAGAGGAGAGAGGACAGGCAGTAGTTAGAGGTGGGGGGGGGGGGGGCTTGTTGACAGGAGGTCAGAAGATTTGTGTGTGTGTGTGTTTGTGTGTGTGTCCACGTGACCAGACCATGAAGGTTAGAAGGTCAGGGAGATGAGCGGAAGCCTGAAACTGTGATACTTGTGCTAATCTCTCTAGTTGCCTGGTGCTCTAGACCTTGAATCCATTGATTGCCATTCTAGATGGCTCAGAACACCACCTGTCATGAGAGAGAGAGAATTGCAGGGCAGATGGGAAAGCAGCAGGAGGACATTTTGGGTAGTGAGGAAAAGTACACACGTGTGTGGCATCCCTTTGGTAGCAAAGTGAAAAAGGAAGAAATAGAAGTAGAAGACATTGTTACTGTAGAGCGCTACAACCAATGAAGATGTGGGAGTGTGACAGAGCACAAGCTTTTTAACACACAGACAGGTCAACATTCCCGATGGATCCGACCCTTTAACCCTTTAAGTATCTCTTCTGTATGAAATAAAGTCCCTTCTGAAAAGGAACAGCTGTGTTTGAGCATGCACTATATTGCCAGAAGGGACAACACCCTGTACACTACACAGTACACTCAGACTACACACTCAATATTAGTCAAGCACACTTGCACTCTCCCTCAAGTAGCCTACAGTGTCTGTCACACTCCTACTGTTAGATTAACAACCCAACACTTCCTGTTACAATATATATGTATGTCTCTCTCGCTCTCTCTCTCTCTCCTCTGTCATCCCATCCCTTTGTCTTCCTTCCTTCCCTCCTGAAGTAGAGAAGATGCTGTTTATATTTCCCAGTGCCCCTGGGTGTGGATCAGAGGAGATGAAAAGGCTTAGCAGGGTAAAGCTCTCCCTTCCCAGCCCGGGCCCGCCCGCAACCGCAACCCACCACATTTGTGGTAGTTATTCATTCATGACAAAACCCATTCACGCTCTGACAGGCTATGTCCCCCTGATGTATAGAGCCTGCTACCAGTGATTCACCGCCACAGCACCTGCCTGGGGCTAGTCCCAAATGGCACCCTGCTCCCTATATATATCACTACTTTTGACCAGAACTAATGGGCACTATAAAGGGAATAGGGTGCCATTTGGGACGCACACCGGGTCTGCCTGCCTACCTGACGCGTGCCCGCCCAACCTATCGCTTGCTAAGGTAGCGAACGAGCGGCGCTGAGATTACAGGAGCCAACCAGCGAACGGCCAGGGGGGTTCGTATTTACCACCCAGCTTTGATACATGACACAGAAAATATGCTGATGGGAGCGCCGGTCATGCGGCGAGACGAGCGGCAGGGAATCTGTTTAAGATCAGTCATCTGAGAGCGATGGCCTTGCAGCGTGAATATGAATCAAGGAGCAGCAATCAACAGTTTTCTTATCTTTTTTTCCCTCTTTCTTTCATATGATATTTATTCACATTTTATTCACTGAGCACACAACCCCTGTAGTGTATTTGTCGGGACCTGGCGGAGACAGAGAGAGCAGCACAGTTTCAGATGAATTCGATTTGATTTTCTCCTGAAGCCAGGGAGCGCTAGAGGAGAAAATGTGGCCTATTTGTTATTCTGTTTGGGATGGTGAAGGGTCAACTTGTAAATTAACAAGTTTTACTCTTTACATTCATTAACATTGGATGCGCTGAAAAATTTCTGCCTTCCAAGAATATGTTGCCTATAAAATGACAACAATTGAATGATGATATTTCAATTATGTGCTGGTTCAGTATCCCACAGGGTGATAGGGTATCACTTATGCTGACTTATAGAAACACTTTTGGTTCCTGAAAACAATTGGTTCTAACTTATCCATCTCTATCCCTCTCTCCCTCTCTATATATCACTCATTTGTGTGTGACTCTCTCTCTCTCTTATCTCTGTCTCTGTCTCTCTCCTGTGTGTGTGTGTGTGTGTGTGTGTGTGTGTGTGTGTGTCTGTGACTCTCTCTTCTCTCTCTCTGTCTGTCTCCTGTGTGTGTGTGTGACTCTCTCTTCTCTCTCTCTGTCTGTCTCCTGTGTGTGTGTGTGACTCTCTCTCTGTCTGTCTCTGTCTTTCTCCTGTGTGTGTGTATGTGATTCTCTATTTTCTCTCTCTGTCTGTCTCCTGTGTGTGTGTGTGTGTGTGACTCTGTCTTCTCTCTCTCTGTCTGTCTCCTGTGTGTGTGTGTGTGACTCTCTCTTCTCTCTCTCTGTCTTTCTCCTGTGTGTGTGTGTGTGTGTGTGTGTGTGTGTGTGACTCTCTCTTCTCTCTCTCTGTCTGTCTCCTCTGTGTGTGTGTGACTCTCTCTTCTCTCTCTCTGTCTGTCTCCTGTGTGTGTGTGTGTGATTCTCTCTTTGCTCTCTCTGTCTTTCTCCTGTGTGTGTGTATGTGATTCTCTATTTTCTCTCTCTGTCTGTCTCCTGTGTGTGTGTGTGTGTGTGTGTGTGTCTCCTGTGTGTGTGTGTGTGTGTGTGTGACTCTCTCGCTCTCTCTCTCTCTGCCTCTGTCTCTCTCCTGTGTGTGTGACAATCTCCTCTGTCTGTCTGACTGTCTCGCTCTCTTTCTCTATCCTCTCTATCCTCTCTCTCTCTCTCTATCACTCTCATCTTTCTATCTCACTCCTCTCTCTTTTTCATTCACTCTCTGTATAAAAACAGTTGGGGCCTGTATGAGGCATCACATGTCCCTCTATTCTGGGTTTACTACCTATTACACTCCTCCCACTCTTTATTGTGATACTTATTTTACTCGGTTCTCCATTGTAACTTCCATATGACCACGAAGTCCTGGGGCCGTATGTATCAATAATCTCAGAGTAGGAGTGCTGATACAGGATCAGTCATGCCTTTGAGATCACAATTTATACGATTACATGTATGTGCACATACAGTACATGTGGAACTGATCCAAGATCAGCACCCTTTGTGAAAACCAGCCCTGATCCTGTCCACAGTATAAAACTGTCTGGCATTGTAAACTATTTTCTAGGTCAGTTAGATTTTTTCTTTTATATATATATATTTTGCCTCTCGTGTCATTTTTGCTGCCTGTAATCACTAACTGTATCCAAAATGGCACTCTATTCCCTAGATAGATTAGAACACTACTAGAGGCCAATGGGCCCTGGTCAAAATAATTGCACTATATACTGAATAGGGTGCAACTTTGGACATAGACACTCTCTGAACCCTCACAACACAGTTTGGGTAAGAGGATTTGGCAAATATCTAATTAGTTTAGGTCCAACAGCATTTTACATTTGGACAGCCCAGCTCAGTATTAGCCATACTCTAAATATCACATTCCACCAATCCAATTTATCAGCCTTATGTTCAATTAGATTCAATTTACATTTTTAAATAACTTTTTGGGATGATACAGTATTTCATTATCACTGGGCTCTATGTAAACATTGCAGGTGTAAGATGAAGCTCAGGGTCACTGACCGTGGCAATGAAATACTCCCAAAGATAGGGAAAAATCTATTGGTTTTACTTATCATGATTGGTTTAGTAAACTTGAAGGATAGGGTTGGGTTAATGCGCTTTCCACTAGTTACCACAGCCACAAAGTCAAAATGGTCTATATTGTTTTAAATATTGGATCGAGTTTTCTACAACATCACCCTGTTCCCTTTAGTGCATTACGTTTGACCGGAACACATAAGGAATAAGATGCTATTTAGAATACAGACTCTGCCTTCTTCCTGGAATCCTGACACTGTGAAGCTGCTTTATAGCAGGGTTCCCCAACTGGTGGGGGGTTTTATTTGGCCCCTCAAATTTTCTGAGCAAAAAAATCCCAAAACACTTTTATTTTTTGTTGGACATAATACACAAAAAACACCAGGAAATCATCTCCAAATGATTTCAATAAACAAAATCTGTATTCTCATGCATAATAGAGACACGTGATTGTATATAAATGTAAGCAAGGTTTAAAATTATTATGTTTTAGTTTAACATATCTTTGGGCTTCTTGAGGTCAATTTGCCGTCTAGAAATGAAGAAAAGATTGTCCCGTGGCTGAATCTAGTTGATGATCCCTGCACTACAGGAGTAATGACAGCCAACAGAGAGACATAATACACACACTATCTATGAGTGTGTGCTTGCGTCATGTGCATGGGTGCCTACGTGCACAAGCGTGTGTGTGTGCATGCTGTGGAATGGAACAGATCTGGTATAGCATACATTAGGACATGGACTGGGGGGAGAGTGAGGAGCTCATGAGGAACTCCCTGTCGTCATGAACCCTTTACCCTGTTCCCACGCTTCCTCCACAGGACTAAGTACTTCTAAGTTATGCAGCTCCCAGTTGGGTAGGCTTTACCTGCCTGTTGCTCAGTGTGGGGTAGGCCTAGTGGGGGGTAGGACTGTACTGCTGAGTGGCGGGCTGATTCCTCCACCGGTCTTAGTATGTGAATGGAGACAATGGGCCACCTGCTTTATGGACACATTACACTTTACCTTACTTACCTAAACAGCCTTTTATCAACCTTCTCACGTTGACAAAAACGTATTTGAAACTACACACACACACAAATGCACGCTTACATGGACGCAAGCCACGCACACACACACACACATGTATGCACACACACACACACACACACACACGCACACACACACACACACGCACACACACACACACACACACACACACACACACACACACACACACACACACACAGAGAGAGAGCACGGAACACTCTGAGCTTGTCTCTTCTTTGACACCTGCAGCAGATCTGAAGAGAGTGGTTGAGCCCCAGACGGAACCTTATTACCCATAATGCCATTTGGGATGCAGCCCGTGTCTGAATGTAAACGTGCGAATTACAGAGCTGTCAAATCCACAAGTGGTTCCTGGCGTTATACCTATCACAGACATTCCAATTAGTAGAAAACACGGCTGCATGGGATAAGTTCAAACACTGGAGTATGGGATTCAAACACTGGAGTATGGGATTCAAACACTGGAGTATGGGATTCAAACACTGGAGTATGGGATTCAAACACTGGAGTATGGGATTCAAACACTGGAGTATGGGATTCAAACACTGGAGTATGGGATTCAAACACTGGAGTATGGGATTCAAACACTGGAGTATGGGATTCAAACACTGGAGTATGGGATTCAAACACTGGAGTATGGGATTCAAACACTGGAGTATGGGACGTAATCAGCCTTTAATCGATTAGGCCGATATAAATCCCTATTATTTTGTTTAATGATTTTCAATTTGATTGTCATTATTTTCATATGGCTTACACATTCTCGTTCTCAACTTTCAACACGAGTTGGTGTGGTTCTGTGACAATGACCACAAGAGCAGACACTTGGTTACACCTCTGACAACTGCCAAACAAAAACTAATAGTTATGCTTTGCAATTGTCGGTTATCGAAGGTTAAATTGAATTAATCTAGCCCTATAACCCTAACTTCATGTCCACATCCCGGCTCAACCCTAACCCTATCCCTGACTCTAACCTTAACCCTAAACCTTACACGAACCCTAACCCTAGCTTCATCTCCACATCCCGGCTCAACCCTAACCCTGACTCTAACCTTAACTCTAACCTTACACGAACCCTAGCTTCATCTCCACATCCCGGCTCAACCCTAACAATGACTCTAACCTTAACCCTAACCCTGACTCTAATCTTAACCCTAACCCTGACTCTAACCTTAACCCTAACCCTGACTCTAACCTTAACCCTAACCCTGACTCTAACCTTAACCCTAACCCTGACTCTAACCTTAACCCTAACCCTGACTCTAACCTTAACCCTAACCCTGACTCTAACCTTAACCCTAACCCTGACTCTAACCTTAACCCTAACCCTGACTCTAACCTTAACCCTAAGCCTGACTCTAACCGAAACTCTAACCTTAACCCTAACCCTGACTCTAACCTTAACCCTAACCCTGACTCTAACCTTAACCCTAACCCTGACTCTAACCTTAACTCTAACCTTAACTCTAACATGCTGACCAGACCGGACACGTCGCGAGCGTCGCAAAATACATGTAGAAATCCATGTTATTCAATTATTGCACCCAGACTGCTCACACGCCAACGAGTGTCTGCGGTGCCAAGGGCTAAAATAGAACTCCTTCCTATTTATGACGCAGATCGCGCTGAAAGTCCTGCCTCTCCCATCTCCTCAGTGGTTTATAGAAGCAGGTACCCACGTGCCATCTCCTCATTGGTTATACCCATGTGGGTGATTGAAAGACTAAATGTTTTGCTGGTTGTCTTGGTAAAAGTGTAGATGCCAATCACCATACAATTTCAAATATGAAAAAGCCTGGAAGGAGGAGAGATGACTAGAAATGATTCGGTTGGCCGTTTTATGTGTGGATTAATTGTCGGAGTAGAAGACCTTGTGCATTTCAGGTAAAATAACAACTCAATGTTTATATCCCAGGACAAATTAGCTAGCAACCGCAAGCTAGCTAAATAGGAGAAATTAGCTAGCAAGTGCAAGCTGACTAGCTAAATTGCCATACATGTTACATTTACATTTAAGTCATTTAGCAGACGCTCTTATCCAGAGCGACTTACAAATTGGTGCATTCACCTTATGACATCCAGTGGAACAGTAGTGCATCTAAATCTTTTAAGGGGGGTGAGAGGGTTTACTTTATCCTATCCTAGGTATTCCTTAAAGAGGTGGGGTTTCAGGTGTCTCCGGAAGGTGGTGATTGACTCCGCTGTCCTGGCGTCGTGAGGGAGTTTGTTCCACCATTGGGGGGCCAGAGCAGCGAACAGTTTTGACTGGGCTGAGCGGGAACTGTACTTCCTCAGTGGTAGGGAGGCGAGCAGGCCAGAGGTGGATGAACGCAGTGCCCTTGTTTGGGTGTAGGGCCTGATCAGAGCCTGGAGGTACTGAGGTGCCGTTCCCCTCACAGCTCCGTAGGCAAGCACCATGGTCTTGTAGCGGATGCGAGCTTCAACTGGAAGCCAGTGGAGAGAGCGGAGGAGCGGGGTGACGTGAGAGAACTTGGGAAGGTTGAACACCAGACGGGCTGCGAGAAGAGCAGTCTCAGTTGAATGACTAGTCTTGAAACCTGACTGATTTGGATCAAGAAGGTCATTCTGAGAGAGATAGCGGGAGAGCTGGCCAAGGACGGCACGTTCAAGAGTTTTGGAGAGAAAAGAAAGAAGGGATACTGGTCTGTAGTTGTTGATATCGGAGGGATCGAGTGTAGGTTTTTTCAGAAGGGGTGCAACTCTCGCTCTCTTGAAGACGGAAGGGACGTAGCCAGCGGTCAGGGATGAGTTGATGAGCGAGGTGAGGCAAGGGAGAAGGTCTCCGGAAATGGTCTGGAGAAGAGAGGAGGGGATAGGGTCAAACGGGCAGGTTGTTGGGCGGCCGGCCGTCACAAGACGCGAGATTTCATCTGGAGAGAGAGGGGAGAAAGAGGTCAGAGCACAGGGTAGGGCAGTGTGAGCAGAACCAGCGGTGTCGTTTGACTTAGCAAACGAGGATCGGATGTTGTCGACCTTCTTTTCAAAATGGTTGACGAAGTCATCTGCAGAGAGGGAGGAGGGGGAGGGGAGGAGGATTCAGGAGGGAGGAGAAGGTGGCAAAGAGCTTCCTAGGGTTAGAGGCAGATGCTTGGAATTTAGAGTGGTAGAAAGTGGCTTTAGCAGCAGAGAGAGAAGAGGAAAATGTAGAGAGGAGGGAGTGAAAGGATGCCAGGTCCGCAGGGAGGCGAGTTTTCCTCCATTTCCGCTCGGCTGCCCGGAGCCCTGTTATGTGAGCTCGCAATGAGTCGTCGAGCCACGGAGCGGGAGGGGAGGGCCGAGCCGGCCTGGAGGATAGGGGACATAGAGAGTCAAAGGATGCAGAAAGGGAGGAGAGGAGGGTTGAGGAGGCAGAATCAGGAGATAGGTTGGAGAAGGTTTGAGCAGAGGGAAGAGATGATAGGATGGAAGAGGAGAGAGTAGCGGGGAGAGAGAGCGAAGGTTGGGACGGCGCGATACCATCCGAGTAGGGGCAGTGTGGGAAGTGTTGGATGAGAGCGAGAGGGAAAAGGATACAAGGTAGTGGTCGGAGACTTGGAGGGGAGTTGCAATGAGGTTAGTGGAAGAACAGCATCTAGTAAAGATGAGGTCGAGCGTATTTCCTGCCTTGTGTGTAGGGGGGAAGGTGAGAGGGTGAGGTCAAAAGAGGAGAGGAGTGGAAAGAAGGAGGCAGAGAGGAATGAGTCAAAGGTAGACGTGGGGAGGTTAAAGTCGCCCAGAACTGTGAGAGGTGAGCCGTCCTCAGGAAAGGAGCTTATCAAGGCATCAAGCTCATTGATGAACTCTCCGAGGGAACCTGGAGGGCGATAAATGATAAGGATGTTAAGCTTGAAAGGGCTGGTAACTGTGACAGCATGGAATTCAAAGGAGGCGATAGACAGATGGGTAAGGGGAGAAAGAGAGAATGACCACTTGGGAGAGATGAGGATCCCGGTGCCACCACCCCGCTGACCAGAAGCTCTCGGGTGTGCGAGAACACGTGGGCAGACGAAGAGAGAGCAGTAGGAGTAGCAGTGTTGTCTGTGGTGATCCATGTTTCCGTCAGTGCCAAGAAGTCGAGGGACTGGAGGGAGGCATAGGCTGAGATGAACTCTGCCTTGTTGGCCGCAGATCGGCAGTTCCAGAGGCTACCGGAGACCTGGAACTCCACGTGGGTCGTGCGCGCTGGGACCACCAGATTAGGGTGGCCGCGGCCACGCGGTGTGGAGCGTTTGTATGGTCTGTGCAGAGAGGAGAGAACAGGGATAGACAGACACATAGTTGACAGGCTACACAAGAGGCTACGCTAATGCAAAGGAGATTGGAATGACAAGTGGACTACACGTCTCGAGTGTTCAGAAAGTTAAGCTTACGTAGCAAGAATCTTATTGACTAAAATGATTAAAATGATACAGTACTGCTGAAGTAGGCTAGCTGGCAGAGGCTGCGTTGTTGACTATGTAGGCTAGCTGGCAGTGGCTGCGTTGTTGACACTACACTAATCAAGTCGTTCCGTTGAGTGTAATAGTTTCTACTGTGCTGCTATTCGGGGCTAGCTGGCTAGCTAGCAGTGTTGATTACGTTACGTTGCGTTAAAAGAACGACAATAGCTGGCTAGCTAACCTAGGAAATCGCTCTAGACTACACAATTATCTTTGATACAAAGACGGCTATGTAGCTAGCTATGTAGCTAGCTACGATCAAACAAATCAAGCCGTTGTACTGTAATGAAATGAAAAATGTGATACTACCTGTGGAGCGAAGCGAAATGCGACCGGATTGTTGAGTGCGGAAGTTCTGTTCGGTAGACGTTGGCTAGCTGTTGGCTAGCTAGCAGTGTCTCCTACGTTAAGGACGACAAATAGCTGGCTAGCTAACCTCGGTAAATTAAGATAATCACTCTAAAACTACACACTCTAAACTACACAATTATCTTGGATACGAAGACAGCAAAGACAACTATGTAGCTAGCTAACACTACACTAATCAAGTCGTTCAGTTGAGTGTAATAGTTGTGCTGCTAATCGGTAGACGGTGGACGTTAGCTAGCTGGCTAGCTGCAGGGCAGATAGCAGGGCAGATAGCAGTGTAGACTGCGTTAGGACGACGAAATACGATAATTACGCAATTATCTATGATACAAAGACGGCTATGTAGCTAGCTAAGAAGAAATTGCTAAGATTAGACAAATCAAACCGTTGTACTATAATGTAATGAAATGTAATACTACCTGCGGACCGAGTGCAGATGCGACCGCTCGCTCCAACCCGGAAGTAACCAATGCTTTTCGACCTGTCCCCAAATTAATGTCATTGGTTCAGAGTTAGTTTTGATATTTTAACCTGCATGTCATGATCACGTTTGGTGTAAGGGGACTAAATACATTTATGCACAATAGCTCACGCGCCCAGCCGGTTTGGGTTCCGTGTAACCCTGGTTCAACCGTAACCTAGTCTCCATAATACAGTATATATAGATATACATCATCTAACTAGAATGAGAAGTAATGGCTGTGACTTTGGGCCTGCGTCTCTAACACAGCCTCTCTGTCAGACAGACACAGAGATGTATGTAAGATCATTTCTCTGGCTAATACTTCTCCTTTATCTCTTGTTCTCTATTCATCTTCTTTTATAATTACTTTTATCGATGCTTCTGCTCACTGGTTTGTTGTTGTTTACAGGCTTTGGCAAAGATTGTGTTTCATCAAGCCAAAAAAGACATTTCAGAAATGAACTGATGAGAGAGAGATGGAGAGAGATGGAGAGAGAGACAGAGAGATGGAGAGAGAGATGGAGAGAGAGAGAGGGAATGGGAACAAACGGTGAGAGAAACAGAAACAGAGTGAGCCATTGAGAGAGAAAGCGAGGAACTGACTGACTGACTGTGCTCAGTGCAGATTGGAGAGGAGGAAATATGGAGTATAGTAGAGTCCTGAGCGCTATAATGACCCTGCTAATAATAATTACCCATCATGCTCCAACAGACACTTCCTCCCTGGGACTACTGCATGTCTGTCCTCCCCTTCACCTGTGTGTGTGTGTGTGTGTGTGTGTGTGTGTGTGTGTGTGTGTGTGTGTGCGCACGCGTGCGGATCCTGTTCTGTCCTGACAGTCACAGAGAAAGACAGGGGAGAGGAGTAAGATACCCAGCATTACAAGGTGCCCCATTGGCACAAATGAATTACCAGGCTACACACACACCCTCAGTGTCACGCTCTGATCTGTTTCACCTGTCTCTGTGATTGTCTCCACCCCGCTCCAGGTGTAGCCCATCTTCCTCATTATCCCCTGTGTATTTATACCTGTCTGTGACAGTTCGTCTTGTTTGTTCAATCCTACCAGTGGTTTGCCTCAGCGCCTGCTTCTCCCCATTCTCTCTGCCTGCCGTCCTGTACCTTTGCTCCACCTCTGGATTTCCGACCTCTGCCTGACCCTGAGCCTGCCTGCCTTCCTGTACCTTGGCCTCTGCTCTGGATTTTCAACCCCTGCCTGCCTGACCCCTGTGGTTACAATACACATTGTTACTTCACACAGTCTGCACTTGGGTCTTACCTTGATTCCTGATTCTCAGTCCTCTGGCAGCCAAAGAGGGACAAATTATCTCCCCCATCAGATAAAATAATGCTTGCCTTAATTTAATTAAATTCAGCACATATTCATTGTGATTTTCATTGTGATTTTTTTGTTTAGTCTTATCCCAAGAATGATCATTTTTAAATTATAATTTGTGTCTGCCATTCCAGACATCGATCCAGTGTGTGTCTGTGCAGAAAGAGGTTGGGTAGATGCATGCAACCGGTTGATAGCTGTCTGGAGTCTTTCTAATCTCTGTGTTAATCTCTCTTCCATTTGGCATGCAGACTCATAATGAGGGATATCAACCAATAGTCTGGTTAAAAACTGCTGGATTCCAACATGGCTGTTTATGTATCTGTGTGTGTAGGTGTGTGTGCATGTCTGTTCGTGCATGTGTGTCACTGTGTGTATGTTTGTGTGTTCTCTTTCGTTTGTGTGTTTTCTTTTTATGTGTTAAGTGTGAATACAGATGTAGGATCTTAATTTGATACCACTTTTGTTGCTGCAAATTTTGTAAATTGCAAACTTGTGGTGTATTTCAGTTTTAAAAAGGCATGTAAAGGTTTCTAATTTCCACTTTCAAATTTCATACTTGAGTTGCCCTAAGGAAAAATATATCAACCCCTACAAAAATGTCCATTCATTATAATCCACATAATCACTCCCATTTCCTGTTGCTGCAGGATTATTTTCCTGCTCTATCAAACTGTCTAAAATTGAAATCCTACATCTGTAGGCATCCTGTTTGTGCTAATAAGGAGCATGCAGGTTGTCATTACCATAGGTCAGAGAGGAGCAGTGGGCCCCAGTCCTGTTGCTATACAGTCCCAGGTGTAGATACTCTCAGATGCACACACACGCACGCACGTACTCACACACGCACTATGTATATCACAAACACACACACACATCATTTTCCAAGGTGGCGTAGCAGTCAGACGTGCATTTTGTCTTGTCCTGTCTTGTCACATGTAAATAATCGCTCTCTGTTTTTTACGTATATACTTCGTATATATTTTAATCTCACTTTCCATCTACGGACTGAATATACTCTCTTGCAACCCGCCTCACCCAATGTGGTACAGATCTGATATTTTTATACTTTAGAACTGGAACCCCCATCCCGAAGCGAGCCAGCTAACTAGCTAGTAGTCAGTTAGCCACTGCTAGCGGTAATCACCGTTAACTCGGGCACCAGCCAGCCTCAGCTCAGTCAATACCTGTCAGTCTGCACAGCGTGATATCAATCCAGAGCATATCGGACTGCTTATTCTCTACCACATCTACGGATTCCTGCCGCAAGCTCTGGACCATTACACCGGATCATCGCTGCTAGCTAGCTGCAATCCGAGTGGCTACTCCTGGCTAATGCCTCTGTCCCGAAGCAAGCAGCAGTTAGCCTTGAGCTAGCCTCAAGCAAGGCCCATCTCCTGGCTAGCCGAATAGGTCTACCAGCTAATTCTTGGGCTACAATATCTCTTTTGCCAATTGGCCTGGACCCTTTATTACCAACATGGAGCCCCGCCGATCCATCACGACTGGTCTGCCGACGTAATCATCCGAAGTGGTTTCAACAGGATTTTCTGTTGCGACGTAGCAGAAGACCCGTTGGCTGACCACGGTCCGCTAGCTTTCTGAAACGTGTCTCCAGCTCGCCTAGTGTAGTAATGACTACCGAACGGCTCCCTGACTCACCTATTGCTGTTCATTTTGGACCCTATGATCACTCGGCTACACATGCCTCTCCCTAATGTCAATATGCCTTGTCTTCTGCTGTTTAGGTTAGTTATTATTGTTTTATTTCACTGTCGAGGACCCAGCCCCACCCTAAATGCCTTAGATAGCTCTTTTGTCGCACCCTCCGCACATGCGGAGACCTCACCTGGCTTAACTGGTGCCTCCTGAGCCTTGGTTTCATGCCTGTTAACATCAGAAGCCTCCTCCCAAAGTTTGTTTTATTCACTGCTTTAGCACACTCTGCCAACCCTGATATCCTAGCCATGTCTGAATCCTGGTTTAGGAAGGCAACCAAAAATTCTGAAATTTCCATCCCCAACTACAACATATTCTGACAAGATAGAACTGCCAAAGGTGGTGGTGTTGCAATGTACTGCAGAGATAGCCTGCAGAGTTCTGTCATACTATCCAGGTCTGTGCCCAAACAATTTGAGCTTCTACTTTTAAAAATCCACCTTTCCAGAATAAGTCTCTCCCTGTTGCCGCTTGCTATAGACCCCCCTCAGCCCCCAGCTGTGACCTGAACACCATATGTGAATTGATTGCCCCCCATCTATCTTCAGAGTTCGTACTGTTAGGTGACCTAAACTGGGATGTGTTTAACACCCCGGCCATCCGACAATCTAAGCTACATGCCCTCAATCTCACACAGACTATCAAGGAACCTACCAGGTAGAACCCTAAATCCGTAACAATAGGAACCCTCCCGAGTGGCGCAGAGGTCTAAGGCACTGCATCTCAGTGCAAGAGGCATCACTACAGTACTCTTGTTCGAATCCAGGCTGTATCACATTCGGCCGTGATTGGGAGTCCATATAGGGTGGCGCACAATTGGCCCAGCGTCGTACGGGTTTGGCCGGGGTAGGCCGTCATTGTAAATAAGGATTTGTTCTTAACTGACTTGCCTAATAAAATAAAGAATGAATAAATAAATAAATATCATCCTGACCAACTTGCCCTCTAAATACACCTCTGCTGTCTTCAACCAGGATCTCAGCGATCACTGCCTCATTGCCTGCGTCCGTAATGGGTCAAACGACCACCCCTCATCACTGTCAAATGCTCCCTAAAACACTTCACCATCCTAAATAAGCATGCCCCATTCAAAAAATGTAGAATTAAGAACAGATTTAGCCCTTGGTTCACCCCGCCCTTGACCAGCACAAAAACATCCTGTGGCGTACTGCATTAGCATCGAATAGCGATTTGCAACTTTTCAGGGTAGTCAGTAACCAACATACAAAGTCAGTTAGGAAAGCAAAGGCATCCTGTAGCACTAATTCTAAAAAGTTTTGGGACACTGTAAAGTCCATAGAGAATAAGAACACCTCCTCCCAGCTGCCCACTGCACTGAGGCTAGGAAACACTGTCACTGCTGTTATCATTTCTATCATTTCAATAAGCATTTTTCTACGGCTGGCCATGCTTTCCACCTGGCTACCCCTACCCCCCCAATAGCTCTGCACCCCCCGCAGAAACTTACTCAATCTCCCCCCCTTCTCCTTCACCCAAATCCAGACAGCTGATGTTCTGAAAGATCTGCAAAATCTGGATCCCTACAAATCAGCTGTGCTAGACAATCTGGACCCTCTCTTTTTAAAATGATCCGCCGAAATTGTTGCAACCCCTATTACTAGCTTGCTCAACCTCTCTTTTGTATCATCTGAGATCCCTGAAGATTTGAAAGCTGCCGCGGTCATCCCCCTCTTCGATGGGGGAGACACTCTAGACCCAAACTGTTATAGACCTATGTCTATCCTGCCCTGCCTTTTGAAAATCTTTGAAAGCCAAGTTAACAAACAGATCACAGACCATTTCGAATCCCACCGTACCATCTCCACTATGTAATCTGGTTTCCGAGCTGGTCATGGATGCACCTCATCCACGACCAAGGTCCTAAACGATATCATAACCGCCATCGATAAAAGACAGTACTGTGCAGCCCTCTTCATCGACCTGGCCAAGGCTTTCGACTTTGTCAATCACCGCATTCTTATTGGCAGACTTAACAGCCTTGGTTTCTCAAATGACTGCTTCACCTTCTTCACCAACTACTTCTCAGATAGAGTTCAGTGGATGTAGTCTTTCACAGTGCCATCCATTTTGTCACCAAAGCCCCATATAATACCCACCTCTGCAACCTGTATGCTCTTGTTGGCTGGCTCTCGTTACATATTCGTCGCCAAACCCACTGGCTCCAGGTCACCTATAAGTCTTTGCTAGGTAAAACCCTGCCTTATCTCAGCTCACTGGTCACCATAGCAACACCCACCCATAGCACGCGCCAGAAGGTATCTTTCACTGGTCGTCCCCAAAGCCAACACCTACTTTGTCCGCCTTTCCTTCCAGTTCTCTGTTGCCAATGACTGGAAGGAATTGCAAAAATCACTGAAGCTGGAGTATTATATATCCCTCTCTAACTTTAAGCATCAGCTGTCAGAGCAGCTTACCTGTACCTGTACACAGCCCATCTGTAAATAGCACACCCAACTACCTCATCCCCATAGTGTTATTTGTTTTGCACTTTTGCACCCCAGTATGTCTACTTGCACATCATCATCTGCACATCTATCACTCCAGTGTTAATGCTAAATTGTAATTATTTCGCCTCTGTGGCCTATTTATTGCATTACCTCCCTAATCTTCTACATTTGCACACACTGTACATAGACCTTTTCTATTGTGTTATTGACTGTACGTTTGTTTATCTCATGTGAGAAACTGTGTTGTTTTTGTTGCACGGCTTTGCTTTATCTTGGCCAGGTCGCAGTTGCAAATGAGAACTTGTTCTCAACTAGCCTACCTGGTGAAATAAAAAAATAAAAACACACCCTGTGAACAGTCCTATCTGCAGTGACCCCTAACAGAGTGTAAACATGAGAGATACTAGCCCGAGGGTGTCTCAATTGATTTGATGCTAACCAGAACAAAGGCACAGATAAACATAATTCCCTTAGTTGTGCACTAGTTTTCACCACGGTCCATAGGTCTCTGGACAAAAGTAGAACACTATATAGATAGGTGCCATTTGGGACACATTCCAATGGCTGAACCACAACAGAAAGCCCCTTCATACTAGTGATGAATCAAAACCGTAGTTTGACTATTGTACTGCTAAAGTTCCTTCATGATGAACACTGTCCATGTAATTACCTGCTACTGAAGGAAACAGTCTAGCTTACACAAAGAGATAGGTATGCACATATTTATACACATGCACACACACATGTCACAACTCATTATGTAACTTGTGTCTCCACCTTGTCAGAGGGTAAACAATCTCTTCCCCTCTCCTCCCCTCTCCCTCTCCCTCCCCTTCTCCCCTCTGCCCTCTTCAAACTATCTCTCTCCTCCCCCTCTTCACTCCATCTTTCTGTCCATCTCTCTCCATTCCCACTACATCTCTCCCTCCATCTCCCTTCTGCCCACATCATACTGAACATAAATGACATGGTTGAGCTTGCTGTGACTGATTGCCTGGTCTCAAACAGTTTATCATTGCTCTTGACAGATCCTAGCACCAACTACTCTAGCTAACTGATATTGCTACAGTTGTTATAGGGGGTCCTAGGGGTCCTAAGGGTCCTAGGCCTAGCTAAATGGCCTGTTAGCTGATTCAAGGTGTGCGCCTACATGAGAAGTCCGGGCATACGGACCATGTTGTATGCATGTGCCCAGGCAACAGCCACCTTACTTGGGTTCAGGGTCAGCTCAGTCTTGAGTCCTTGGTCGGCCAGCACAATCGGATTACAATTGGTTCAGTTCTTGGTGTAGAAAATGTATTCATACAAAAAGGAAAGTACACAAAGGCATGCCCCAAAAAATGAAAGATTCAGACCTGGCAGAGCAGAGCACCTGACCCGGTTGGTACTGCCACCTGGGGATAGAGTGTAGAAGTAGTAGTGTAGTGTCTAATTGTGCTCCAAATAAATAAACTACCTAACTTATTCCATAACACTAGATAAGGAAAAACCGTCCCTGATTCATTGGAAATGTTATTTGGACTATTTTATCAGCTCTTGACACAGGAGCAGGAAGTGCACAACAAACTAATGGCATAGTGGGTGTTATGTCTCGATTGGAACAAACTCAACCCGTCAGAGTGGTGCTAACTAATTAACTAGAGATTCTGATTTATTGCATGTATTGTTCCAGCACAGTCAAGAGTGTTGAGTCAGAACACTCCCTCGCAAGTGTTCTTTGAGAGTGTCTGAGGGGACATTGATTTAGTATTTTAGTCATAGAGACTGGACTGCTGTTGTATTCAATAATAACTATGAGAAGAAGACAAGCTTTCTAGTGTCTCTCTGCATCCCCTACTGACTTAGGGCTAGATTATCCCCTATGTACCTTTCAAAGGCAATGTTTTCGGCATTCACAGAGACCGCAATCACGGTATAACACTGCTTATGTCGGCTCAATCTGAAATTACCTTTAAATGTCATTCAGGCTATTACGCGGATCTTCCACAGACCGGATTGGGTTCAGGCCTAACTGCCCATGTTCTGAGAAATGGGGAAGAGGTTATTGTTGATATTGTTGTTATGCTATGTAGTTTTTATTGGGTTTATCTTTTTCTGATAATCCTACACACACACACACACACACACACACACACACACACACACGTTTGAGGACACTCAATACCTCCATCACAGATGTAGGTGTTAAATTGACACATACAAACAAGCACTTGATCACAGCTTTATGTTGCAGCTAATCCTTTCCACTGAAAGGTAATGTATACAATCACCATGGGATATGATATCTGTGGGAATGTCAGGGAAGGGAATGCAACTTTATTGCTTTTCAAACTCAATGTAGTTCAGATACAGGGAATGTTTGTTACTTTCTGAGTCTGTCTTTACCGAATGAATAAAATGCCTACAAGTTTTGGTTAGAATAACTGAGGCCTAATAGATCAAATGTAGACAACGTGTTTTGTAGATTTAGATGTTTTTTGGGGGGTGTTTTGGCCATAGGATTAGATAGGATTAGATTTGGATATTATATTTCTATGTTTTTGTTCATGGATGTCCCTTTTAGTAAATGTATTTCTATGGTTATGTCCATAGACGACTGTTCTAGTCATTGTCTTTCTATGTTTTTGTCTTCCTAGTTTAGAACTCTTATTCTGCTCCTTTTTCATCTCCAAAAGGTGTTTCAGGTCTACGTTGATGAATGGGACCCATAACTGTGGGCTGCGTCCTTCAATTGAACTTTAATTCAAATGTGCATCAATCATTTCTCTGCACGCTGTTCCATGGTAGATACTCAGAGTGAGCAAGCTTTGCGTTTTGTCCTTGTGGCAGCTCCACCGGTTTTTGAGAGGGAGAGAATGTGTGTGTGTGTCTGTACGTGTGTGTGTGTGTGTGCGTTCGTGTGTGCTTGCATGCATGCTCTTTGCGAATATGTGTCCAAATGTGTAGATGTGTGTTAGGCCTTCTCCCGTATTCACTGTGAAGGGGTAAACAGACAGACAGATGTAGGAACCACGGCTCACATGAAAGAGAGCCTCTCGCCTTGATGCAGTAAACATGCCCTGCCCTCGCTCGCCCTTCTGCCTCTCTAAAATGTATTGTCTGCCGCAGCATGCCAAATAGCATGGCACGAGGCAGGAACTCCAAACTGTACAACAGTCAACAATGAGAGAGATGTTCATTTGTATTGTTTATTTCACTTTTGTATATTATCTACTTCACTTGCTTTGGCAATGTTTCCCATGCCAATAAAGCGAAAGAGAGGGGAGAACGATGGAGACTGAGGCTAAAAACACATTCTTTCAGTAGCCTCAGTTTGAATTAATGAAAGTCTGAACGTTAGCTTAGATTCATCCTGTGTGAGTAGTCAGTGGGAATCTGTTTCCTCTCAGTGACTGTGACTAAAGTATTTGTTAGGTGATGATTGTGTTGTGTGGTATACCATGAACAAGATGGAGAGACAGAGTGAGAAAGAGAACCAGAGAGAGAGATGGATAAAGAAGGGGATAGATGGAGAGAGATGAGATAGATGGAGAGAGATGGATAAAGATGGGGATAGATGGAGAGAGATGGGGATAGATGGAGAGAGAAGGGGATAGATGGAGAGAGATGGATAAAGAAGGGGATAGATTGATAAAGAAGGGGATAGATGGAGAGAGATGGGGATAGATGGAGAGAGATGGGGATAGATGGAGAGAGATGGGGATAGATGGAGAGAGAAGGGGATAGATGGAGAGAGATGGGGATAGATGGAGGGAGATGGATAAAGAAGGGGATAGATGGAGAGAGATGGGGATAGATGGAGAGAGAAGGGGATAGATGGAGAGATGGATAAAGAAGGGGATAGATGGATAAAGAATGGGATAGATGGAGAGAGATGGGGATAGATGGATAAAGAAGGGGATAGATGGAGAGAGATGGATAAAGAATGGGATAGATGGGGAGAGATGGGGATAGATGGAGTGAGATGGATAAAGAATGGGATAGATGGAGAGAGATGGGGATAGATGGAGAGAGATGGATAAAGAATGGTATAGATGGAGAGAGATGGATAAAGAAGGGGATATATGGAGAGAGATGAGATAGATGGAGAGAGATGGGGATAGATGGAGAGAGATGGGGATAGATGGAGAGAGATGGGGATAGATGGAGTGAGATGGATAAAGAATGGGATAGATGGAGAGAGATGGGGATAGATGGAGAGAGATGGGGATAGATGGAGTGAGATGGATAAAGAATGGGATAGATGGAGAGAGATGGGGATAGATGGAGAGAGATGGGGATATATGGAGAGAGATGGATAAAGAATGGGATAGATGGAGAGAGATGGATAAAGAAGGGGATATATGGAGAGAGATGAGATAGATGGAGAGAGATGGGGATAGATGGAGAGAGATGGATAAAGAATGGGATAGATGGAGAGAGATGGATATATGGAGAGAGATGAGATAGATGGAGAGAGATGGGGATAGATGGAGAGAGATGGGGATAGATGGAGAGAGATGGATAGATGGAGAGAGATGGGGATAGATGGATAAAGAAGGGGATAGATGGAGAGAGATGGGGATAGATGGATAAAGAAGGGGATAGATGGAGAGAGATGGGGATAGATGGATAAAGAAGGGGATAGATGGAGAGAGATGGGGATAGATGGAGTGAGATGGATAAAGAATGTGATAGATGGGGATAGATGGAGAGAGATGGGGATAGATGGATAAAGAAGGGGATAGATGGAGAGAGATGGGGATAGATGGATAAAGAAGGGGATAGATGGAGAGAGATGGGGATAGATGGATAAAGAAGGGGATAGATGGAGAGAGATGGGGATAGATGGATAAAGAAGGGGATAGATGGAGAGAGATGGGGATAGATGGAGTGAGATGGATAAAGAATGGGATAGATGGAGTGAGATGGATAAAGAATGTGATAGATGGGGATAGATGGAGAGAGATGGGGATAGATGGATAAAGAAGGGGATAGATGGAGAGAGATGGGGATAGATGGATAAAGAAGGGGATAGATGGAGAGAGATGGGGATAGATGGATAAAGAAGGGGATAGATGGAGAGAGATGGGGATAGATGGATAAAGAAGGGGATAGATGGAGAGAGATGGGGATAGATGGAGTGAGATGGATAAAGAATGGGATAGATGGAGAGAGATGGGGATAGATGGAGAGAGATGGGGATAGATGGAGAGAGATGGGGATAGATGGAGTGAGATGGATAAAGAATGGGAGAGATGGGGAGAGATGGATAAAGAATGGGATAGATGGAGAGAGATGGATAAAGAAGGGGATATATGGAGAGAGATGAGATAGATGGAGAGAGATGGGGATAGATGGAGAGAGATGGATAAAGAATGGGATAGATGGAGAGAGATGGGGGATAGATGGAGAGAGATGGGGATAGATGGAGTGAGATGGATAAAGAATGGGATAGATGGAGAGAGATGGGGATAGATGGGGATAGATGGAGAGAGATGGGGATAGATGGAGAGAGATGGGGATAGATGGAGAGAGATGGGGATAGATGGAGAGAGATGGATAAAGAATGGGATAGATGGAGAGAGATGGATAAAGAAGGGGATATATGGAGAGAGATGAGATAGATGGAGAGAGATGGGGATAGATGGATAAAGAATGGGAGAGATGGAGAGAGATATTCACTTTATACATTATCTACCTCACTTGCTTTGGCAATGTTAACACATGTTTCCCATGCCAATAAAGCCCTTGAATTGAATTGAATTGAATTGAGAGATGGGGATAGATGGAGAGAGAATTGGCGCGGGCACTAGAAAAGTCTGCAGCACCCGGCCTCACCCTACTAGAATCCGAAGTCAAATGTCTGCTGTTTGCTGATGATCTGGTGCTTCTGTCACCAACCAAGGAGGGCCTACAGCAGCACCTAGATCTTATGCACAGATTCTGTCAGACCTGGGCCCTGACAGTAAATCTCAGTAAGACCAAAATAATGGTGTTCCAAAAAAGGTCCAGTCACCAGGACCACAAATAAAAAATTCCATCTAGACACTGTTGCCCTAGAGCACACAAAAAACTATACATACCTTGGCCTAAACATGAGCGCCACAGGTAACTTCCACATAGCTGTGAACGATCTGAGAGACAAGGCAAGAAGGGCATTCTATGCCATCAAAAGGAACATAAATTTCAACATACCAATTAGGATTTGGCTAAAAATACTTGAATCAGTCATAGAGCCCATTGCCCTTTATGGTTGTGAGGTCTGGGGTCCGCTCACCAACCAAGACTTCACAAAATGGCACAAACACCAAATTGAGACTGCACACAGATTTCTGCAAAAATATCCCCCGTGTACAACGTAGAACACCAAATAATGCATGCAGAGCAGAATTAGGCCGATACCCACTAATGATCAAAATCCAGAAAAGAGCCGTTAAATTCTATAACCACCTAAAAGGAAGCGATTCCCAAACCTTCCACAACAAAGCCATCACCTACAGAGAGATGAACCTGGAGAAGAGTCCCCTAAGCAAGCTGGTCCTGGGGCTCTGTTCACAAACACAAACACACCCTACAGAGCCCCAGGACAGCAGCACAATTAGACCCAACCAAATCATGAGAAAACAAAAAGATAATTACTTGACACATTGGAAAGAATTAACAAAAAAACAGAGCAAACTAGAATGCCATTTGGCCCTACACAGAGAGTACACAGCGGCAGAATACCTGACCACTGTGACTGACCCAAAATTAAGGAAAGCTTTGACTATGTACAGACTCAGTGAGCATAGCCTTGCTATTGAGAAAGGCCGCCGTAGGCAGACATGGCTCTCAAGAGAAGACAGGCTATGTGCTCACTGCCCACAAAATGAGTTGGAAACTGAGCTGCACTTCCTAACCTCCTGCCCAATGGGGGTTTTCAATCAATTGGATGGATCTTTACTGAGACGAACGGACATTGACGTTTTGATTGTAAGTTACGTAGTTTTACAATGAAGCAATTTCAGGTCTGATCATCAACAAAAAGCTTTGCTTTCCACTACACACGATAACAAACGTCTATATTCACACTAAATCAAACACGAATGTTCTGAACTGCATTTTGATTGGACGACGAGTGATTAGAGAGACATATTTCCCTCAGATTACACAGATCCACAAAGAATTCGAAAACAAATCCAATTTTGAAAAACTCCCATATCTACTGGGTGAAATTCCACAGTGTGCCATCACAGCAGCAAGATTTGTGACCTGTTGCCATGAGAAAAGGGCAACCAGTGAAGAACACACACCCTTGTAAATACAACCCATATCTATGCATATTTATTTTATCTTGTGTCCTTTACCATTTGTACATTGTTAAAACACTGTATATATATATATATAATATGACATGTGTAATGTCTTTATTGTTTTGAAACGTCTGTATGTGTGATGTTTTAATTTTTATTGTTTATTTCACTTTATATATTCACTTTATATATTATCTACCTCACTTGCTTTGGCAATGTTAACACATGTTTCCCATGCCAATAAAGCCCTTGAATTGAATTTAATTGAGAGAAGGGGATAGATGGAGAGAGAAGGGGATAGATGGAGAGAGATGAGATAGATGGAGAAAGATGGGGATAGATGAAGAGAGATGGATAAAGAAGGGGATAGATGGAGAGAGATGAGAGAGATGGAGAGAGATGGATGAAGAAGGGGATAGATGGAGAGAGATGGGGATAGATGGAGAGAGATGGATAAAGAAGGGGATAGATAGAGATGAGATAGATGGGGATAGATGGATAAAGAAGGGGATAGATGGAGAGAGATGAGATAGATGGATAAAGAAGGGGATAGATGGAGAGAGATGGGGATAGATTGAGAGAGATGGAGAGAGATGGATGAAGAAGGGGATAGATGGAGAGAGATGGGGATAGATGGAGAGAGATGGATAAAGAAGGGGATAGATGGAGAGAGATGAGATAGATGGGGATAGATGGATAAAGAAGGGGATAGATGGAGAGAGATGGGGTAGATTGATAAAGAAGGGGATAGATGGAGAGAGATGGGGATAGATGGATAAAGAAGGGGATAGATGGAGAGAGATGGGGATAGATGGATAAAGAAGGGGATAGATGGAGAGAGATGGGGAAAGATGGAGAGAGATGGATAAAGAAGGGGATAGATGGAGAGAGATGGATAAAGAAGGGGATAGATGGAGAGAGATGGATAAAGAAGGGGATAGATGGAGAGAGATGGATAAAGAAGGGGATAGATGGAGAGAGATGGGGATAGATGGAGAGAGATGGATAAAGAAAGGGATAGATGGAGAGAGATGGATAAAGAAGGGGATAGATGGATAAAGAAGGGGATAGATGGATAAAGAAGGGGATATATGGATAAAGAAGGGGATAGATGGATAAAGATGGAGAGAGATGGATAAAGAAGGGGATAGATGGAGAGAGATGGATAAAGAAGGGGATAGATGGAGAGAGATGAGATAGATGGAGAGAGATGGATAAAGAAGGGGATAGATGGAGAGAGATGGGGATAGATGGATAAAGAAGGGGAGAGATGGATAAAGAAGGGTATAGATGGAGAGAGATGGATAAAGAAGGGGATAGATGGATAAAGAAGGGGATAGATGGAGAGATGGATAGATGGAGAAGATGGATAAAGATAGATGGAGAGAGATGGATAAAGAAGGGATAGATGGAGAGAGATGAGATAGATGGAGAGAGATGGATAAAGAAGGGGATAGATGGAGAGAGATGGAGAGAGATGGGGCTAGATGGAGAGAGATGGGGATAGATGGAGAGAGATGGAGAGAGATGGGGATAGATGGATAAAGAAGGGGATAGATGGAGAGAGATGGATAAAGAAGGGGATAGATGGAGAGAGATGGGGATAGATGGAGAGAGATGGATAAAGAAGGGGATAGATGGAGAGAGATGAGATAGATGGAGAGAGATGGATAAAGAAGGGGATAGATGGAGAGAGATGAGATAGATGGAGAGAGATTAGATGGGATAGATGGATAAAGAAGGGGATAGATGGAGAGAGATGGATAAAAAGGGGATAGATGGAGAGAGATGGGGATAGATGGAGAGAGATGGATAAAGAAGGGGATAGATGGAGAGAGATGGGGATAGATGGAGAGAGATGGATAAAGAAGGGGATAGATGGAGAGAGATGGATAAAGAAGGGGATAGATGGAGAGATAGATGGGGATAGATGGAGAGAGATGGATAAAGAAGGGATAGATGGAGAAGATGGGGATAGATGGAGAGAGATGGATAAAGAAGGGGATAGATGGAGAGAGATGGATAAAGATAGGGATAGATGGATAAAGAAGGGGATAGATGGAGAGATGATAAAGGGGGATAGATGGAGAGAGAAGGAGATAGATGGAGAGAGATGGGGATAGATGGGGATAGATGGAGAGAGAAGGGGATAGATGGAGAGAGATGGATAAAGAAGGGGATAGATGGAGAGAGATGGGGATAGATGGAGAGAGATGGATAAAGAAGGGGATAGATGGAGAGAGATGGATAAAGAAGGGATAGATGGAGAGAGATGGGGATAGATGGATAAAGAAGGGGATAGATGGAGAGAGATGGATAAAGAAGGGGATAGATGGAGAGAGAAGGAGATAGATGGAGAGAGATGGGGATAGATGGAGAGAGAAGGGGATAGATGGAGAGAGATGGATAAAGAAGGGGATAGATGGAGAGAGATGGGGAGAGATGGAGACAGATGGATAAAGAATGAAATAGATGGAGAGAGATGGGTTAGATGGAAAAAGATGGAGAGATATGGGAATAGATGGAGAGAGATGGATAAAGAAGGGGAGAGATGGAGAGAGATGGATAAAGAAGGGGATAGATGGAGAGAGATGGATAAAGAAGGGGATAGATGGAGAGAGATGATAAAGAAGGGGATATATGGAGAGAGATGGATAAAGAAGGGGATAGATGGATGAAGAAGGGGATAGATGGAGAGAGATGGGGATAGATGGAGAGAGAAGGGGATAGATGGAGAGAGATGGATAAAGAAGGGGATAGATGGAGAGAGATGGGGATAGATGGAGAGATGGATAAAGAAGGGGATAGATGGAGAGAGATGGATAAAGAAGGGGATAGATGGATAAAGAAGGGGATAGATGGAGAGAGATGGGGATAGATGGATAAAGAAGGGGATAGATGGATAAAGAAGGGGATAGATGGAGAGAGATGGATAAAGAAGGGGATAGATGGAGAGAGATGGATAAAGAAGGGGATAGATGGATAAAGAAGGGGATAGATGGAGAGAGATGGATAAAGAAGGGGGATAGATGGAGAGAGATGGATAAAGAAGGGGATAGATGGAGAGAGATGGGGATAGATGGAGGAGAGATGGATAAAGAAGGGGATAGATGGAGAGAGATGGATAAAGAAGGGGATAGATGGAGAGAGATGGATAAAGAAGGGGATAGATGGAGAGAGATGGATAAAGAAGGGGATAGATGGAGAGAGATGGATAAAGAAGGGGATAGATGGAGAGAGATGGATAAAGAAGGGGATAGATGGAGAGAGATGAGATAGATGGAGAGAGATGGATAAAGAAGGGATAGATGGAGAGAGATGGGGATAGATGGAGAGAGATGGATAAAGAAGGGATAGATGGAGAGAGATGGATAAAGAAGGGGATAGATGGATAAAGAAGGGATAGATGGAGAGATGGGGATAGATGGATAAAGAAGGGGATAGATGGATAAAGAAGGGGATAGATGGATAAAGAAGGGATAGATGGAGAGAGATGGATAAAGAAGGGGATAGATGGAGAGAGATGAGATAGATGGAGAGAGATGGATAAAGAAGGGGATAGATGGAGAGAGATGGGGCTAGATGGAGAGAGATGGATAAAGAAGGGGATAGATGGAGAGAGATGGATAAAGAAGGGTATAGATGGAGAGAGATGGATAAAGAAGGGGATAGATGGATAAAGAAGGGGATAGATGGAGAGAGATGGATAAAGAAGGGGATAGATGGAGAGAGATGGATAAAGAAGGGGATAGATGGAGAGAGATGAGATAGATGGAGAGAGATGGATAAAGAAGGGGATAGATGGAGAGAGATGGGGATAGATGGAGAGAGATGGGGCTAGATGGAGAGAGATGGGGATAGATGGAGAGAGATGGGGATAGATGGAGAGAGATGGATAAAGAAGGGGATAGATGGAGAGAGATGGATAAAGAAGGGGATAGATGGAGAGAGATGGGGATAGATGGAGAGAGATGGATAAAGAAGGGGATAGATGGAGAGAGATGATAGATGGAGAGAGATGGATAAAGAAGGGGATATATGGAGAGAGATGAGATAGATGGAGAGAGATTGGGGATAGATGGATAAAGAAGGGGATAGATGGAGAGAGATGGATAAAGAAGGGGATAGATGGAGAGAGATGGGGATAGATGGAGAGAGATGGATAAAGAAGGGGATAGATGGAGAGAGATGGGGATAGATGGAGAGAGATGGATAAAGAAGGGGATAGATGGAGAGAGATGGGGATAGATGGAGAGAGATGGATAAAGAAGGGGATAGATGGAGAGAGATGGGGATAGATGGAGAGAGATGGATAAAGAAGGGGATAGATGGAGAGAGATGGATAAAGAAGGGGATAGATGGATAAAGAAGGGGATAGATGGAGAGAGAAGGGGATAGATGGAGAGAGATGGATAAAGAAGGGGATAGATGGAGAGAGATGGATAAAGAAGGGGATAGATGGAGAGAGAAGGAGATAGATGGAGAGAGATGGGGATAGATGGGGATAGATGGAGAGAGAAGGGGATAGATGGAGAGAGATGGATAAAGAAGGGGATAGATGGAGAGAGATGGGGATAGATGGAGAGAGATGGATAAAGAAGGAGATAGATGGAGAGAGATGGGGATAGATGGATAAAGAAGGGCATAGATGGAGAGAGATGGATAAAGAAGGGGATAGATGGAGAGAGAAGGAGATAGATGGAGAGAGATGGGGATAGATGGAGAGAGAAGGGGATAGATGGAGAGAGATGGATAAAGAAGGGGATAGATGGAGAGAGATGGGGAGAGATGGAAAAAGATGGAGAGATATGGGAATAGATGGAGAGAGATGGATAAAGAAGGGGAGAGATGGAGAGAGATGGATAAAGAAGGGGATAGATGGAGAGAGATGGATAAAGAAGGGGATATATGGAGAGAGATGGATAAAGAAGGGGATAGATGGATGAAGAAGGGGATAGATGGAGAGAGATGGGGATAGATGGAGAGAGAAGGGGATAGATGGAGAGAGATGGATAAAGAAGGGGATAGATGGAGAGAGATGGGGATAGATGGAGAGAGATGGATAAAGAAGGGGATAGATGGAGAGAGATGGCTAAAGAAGGGGATAGATGGATAAAGAAGGGGATAGATGGAGAGAGATGGGGATAGATGGATAAAGCAGGGGATAGATGGATAAAGAAGGGGATAGATGGATAAAGAAGGGGATAAATGGAGAGAGATGGATAAAGAAGGGGATAGATGGAGAGAGATGGGGATAGATGGAGAGAGATGGATAAAGAAGGGGATAGATGGAGAGAGATGATAGATGGAGAGAGATGGATAAAGAAGGGGATATATGGAGAGAGATGAGATAGATGGAGAGAGATTGGGGATAGATGGATAAAGAAGGGGATAGATGGAGAGAGATGGATAAAGAAGGGGATAGATGGAGAGAGATGGGGATAGATGGAGAGAGATGGATAAAGAAGGGGATAGATGGAGAGAGATGGGGATAGATGGAGAGAGATGGATAAAGAAGGGGATAGATGGAGAGAGATGGGGATAGATGGAGAGAGATGGATAAAGAAGGGGATAGATGGAGAGAGATGGGGATAGATGGAGAGAGATGGATAAAGAAGGGATAGATGGAGAGAGATGGATAAAGAAGGGGATAGATGGATAAAGAAGGGGATAGATGGAGAGAGAAGGGATAGATGGAGAGAGATGGATAAAGAAGGGGATAGATGGAGAGAGATGGATAAAGAAGGGGATAGATGGAGAGAGAAAGGAGATAGATGGAGAGAGATGGGGATAGATGGAGGATAGATGGAGAGAGAAGGGATAGATGGAGAGAGATGGATAAAGAAGGGGATAGATGGAGAGAGATGGGGATAGATGGAGAGAGATGGATAAAGAAGGAGATAGATGGATGATGAGATGGGGATAGATGGATAAAGAAGGGCATAGATGGAGAGAGATGGATAAAGAAGGGGATAGATGGAGAGAGAAGGAGATAGATGGAGAGAGATGGGGATAGATGGAGAGAGAAGGGGATAGATGGAGAGAGATGGATAAAGAAGGGGATAGATGGAGAGAGATGGGGAGAGATGGAAAAAGATGGAGAGATATGGGAATAGATGGAGAGAGATGGATAAAGAAGGGGAGATGGAGAGAGATGGATAAAGAAGGGGATAGATGGAGAGAGATGGATAAAGAAGGGGATAGATGGAGAGAGATGGCTAAAGAAGGGGATAGATGGATGAAGATGAAGGGGATAGATGGAGAGAGATGGGGATAGATGGAGAGAGAAGGGGATAGATGGAGAGAGATGGATAAAGAAGGGGATAGATGGAGAGAGATGGGGATAGATGGAGAGAGATGGATAAAGAAGGGGATAGATGGAGAGAGATGGCTAAAGAAGGGGATAGATGGATAAAGAAGGGGATAGATGGAGAGAGATGGGGATAGATGGATAAAGCAGGGGATAGATGGATAAAGAAGGGGATAGATGGATAAAGAAGGGGATAAATGGAGAGAGATGGATAAAGAAGGGGATAGATGGAGAGAGATGAGATAGATGGAGAGAGATGGATAAAGAAGGGGATAGATGGAGAGAGATGAGATAGATGGAGAGAGATTGGGGATAGATGGATAAAGAAGGGGATAGATGGAGAGAGATGGATAAAGAAGGGGATAGATGGAGAGAGATGGATAAAGAAGGGGATAGATGGAGAGAGATGGGGATAGATGGAGAGAGATGGATAAAGAAGGGATAGATGGAGAGAGATGGATAAAGAAGGGGATAGATGGAGAGAGATGGGGATAGATGGAGAGAGATGGATAAAGAAGGGGATAGATGGAGAGAGATGGGGATAGATGGAGAGAGATGGATAAAGAAGGGGATAGATGGAGAGAGATGGATAAAGAAGGGGATAGATGGATAAAGAAGGGGATAGATGGAGAGAGAAGGGGATAGATGGAGAGATGGATAAAGATAGGGGATAGATGGAGAGAGATGGATAAAGAAGGGGATAGATGGAGAGAGAAGGAGATAGATGGAGAGAGATGGGGATAGATGGAGAGAGATGGATAAAGAAGGGGATAGATGGAGAGAGATGGGGATAGATGGAGAGAGATGGATAAAGAAGGGGATAGATGGAGAGAGATGGATAAAGAAGGGGATAGATGGATAAAGAAGGGGATAGATGGAGAGAGAAGGGGATAGATGGAGAGAGATGGATAAAGAAGGGGATAGATGGAGAGAGATGGGGATAGATGGAGAGAGATGGATAAAGAAGGAGATAGATGGAGAGAGATGGGGATAGATGGATAAAGAAGGGCATAGATGGAGAGAGATGGATAAAGAAGGGGATAGATGGAGAGAGAAGGAGATAGATGGAGAGAGATGGGGATAGATGGAGAGAGAAGGGGATAGATGGAGAGAGATGGATAAAGAAGGGGATAGATGGAGAGAGATGGGGAGAGATGGAGACAGATGGATAAAGAATGAGATAGATGGAGAGAGATGGGGATAGATGGAAAAAGATGGAGAGATATGGGAATAGATGGAGAGAGATGGATAAAGAAGGGGAGAGATGGAGAGAGATGGATAAAGAAGGGGATAGATGGAGAGAGATGGATAAAGAAGGGGATATATGGAGAGAGATGGATGAAGAAGGGGATAGATGGAGAGAGATGGGGATAGATGGAGAGAGAAGGGGATAGATGGAGAGAGATGGATAAAGAAGGGGATAGATGGAGAGAGATGGGGATAGATGGAGAGAGATGGATAAAGAAGGGGATAGATGGAGAGAGATGGATAAAGAAGGGGATAGATGGATAAAGAAGGGGATAGATGGAGAGAGATGGATAAAGAAGGGGATAGATGGAGAGAGATGGATAAAGAAGGGGATAGATGGAGAGAGATGGGGATAGATGGAGAGAGATGGATAAAGAAGGGGATAGATGGAGAGAGATGGATAAAGAAGGGGATAGATGGAGAGAGATGGATAAAGAAGGGGATAGATGGAGAGAGATGGATAAAGAAGGGGATAGATGGAGAGAGATGGGGATAGATGGAGAGAGATGGATAAAGATGGGAGAGATGGGGAGATGGAGAGAGATGGATAAAGAAGGGGATAGATGGAGAGAGATGGATAAAGAAGGGGATAGATGGAGAGAGATGAGATAGATGGAGAGAGATGGATAAAGAAGGGGATAGATGGAGAGAGATGGGGATAGATGGATAAAGAAGGGGATAGATGGAGAGAGATGGATAAAGAAGGGTATAGATGGAGAGAGATGGATAAAGAAGGGGATAGATGGATAAAGAAGGGGATAGATGGAGAGAGATGGATAAAGAAGGGGATAGATGGAGAGAGATGGATAAAGAAGGGGATAGATGGAGAGAGATGAGAGAGATGGATAAAGAAGGGGATAGATGGAGAGAGATGGGGATAGATGGAGAGAGATGGGGATAGATGGAGAGAGATGGGGATAGATGGAGAGAGATGGGGATAGATGGAGAGAGATGGGGATAGATGGAGAGAGATGGATAAAGAAGGGGATAGATGGAGAGAGATGAGATAGATGGAGAGAGATGGATAAAGAAGGGGATATATGGAGAGAGATGAGATAGATGGAGAGAGATTGGGGATAGATGGATAAAGAAGGGGATAGATGGAGAGAGATGGATAAAGAAGGGGATAGATGGAGAGAGATGGGGATAGATGGAGAGAGATGGATAAAGAAGGGGATAGATGGAGAGAGATGGATAAAGAAGGGGATAGATGGAGAGAGATGGATAAAGAAGGGGATAGATGGAGAGAGATGGGGATAGATGGAGAGAGATGGATAAAGAAGGGGATAGATGGAGAGAGATGGATAAAGAAGGGGATAGATGGATAAAGAAGGGGATAGATGGAGAGAGAAGGGGATAGATGGAGAGAGATGGATAAAGAAGGGGATAGATGGAGAGAGATGGATAAAGAAGGGGATAGATGGAGATAGATGGAGAGAGATGGGGATAGATGGGGATAGATGGAGAGAGAAGGGGATAGATGGAGAGAGATGGATAAAGAAGGGGATAGATGGAGAGAGATGGGGATAGATGGAGAGAGATGGATAAAGAAGGGGATAGATGGAGAGAGATGGGGATAGATGGAGAGAGATGGATAAAGAAGGAGATAGATGGAGAGAGATGGGGATAGATGGATAAAGAAGGGGATAGATGGAGAGAGATGGATAAAGAAGGGGATAGATGGAGAGAGAAGGAGATAGATGGAGATAGATGGGGATAGATGGAGAGAGAAGGGGATAGATGGAGAGAGATGGATAAAGAAGGGGATAGATGGAGAGAGATGGGGATAGATGGAAAAAGATGGAGAGATATGGGAATAGATGGAGAGAGATGGATAAAGAAGGGGAGAGATGGAGAGAGATGGATAAAGAAGGGGATAGATGGAGAGAGATGGATAAAGAAGGGGATATATGGAGAGAGATGGATAAAGAAGGGGATAGATGGATGAAGAAGGGGATAGATGGAGAGAGATGGGGATAGATGGAGAGAGAAGGGGATAGATGGAGAGAGATGGATAAAGAAGGGGATAGATGGAGAGAGATGGGGATAGATGGAAAAAGATGGAGAGATATGGGAATAGATGGAGAGAGATGGATAAAGAAGGGGAGAGATGGAGAGAGATGGGGATAGATGGAGAGAGAAAGGGATAGATGTAGAGAGAGAAGGAGATAGATGGAGCACAGGGAGGTGATAATGCCAGAATAAGAGTTGACAGTGATGCTAGAATAAGAGTTGACAGTTGAAGATGAGAGTCAGACCACCTTCAGTCTGATCTTTTCCCAGTTTCCCTGGCTGGGCTGAGAAACAGAACCATCCCCAATGTCAGCCCCCAATACAACTACAGTGGACATAGGACATACATGCTACATCAAACAGACACAGTTGTCCTCAGATGTCTGATGTAGCGTGTAGCATGTTGGATGCAGTTGTCGTTGGATGTCGGATGTAGTTTGTATGTATGTAGCTAATATGTAACAGGGTTTTATCCCTTTCCCCACTCCCCCTCCTTCCTCTCTCCTCCCCTTCCTCTCTCCTCCCCTTCCTCTCTCCCGCTCCTTCATCTCTCCTCCCTTCTCCCTCTCTCCCTCCTTCTCCCCCTCTCCCTCCTCCCCCTCCTTCCTCCCCCTCCTTCCTTCTCCCCCTCTCCTTCCTTCTCCCCCTCTCCTTCCTTCTCCCTCTCTCCTTCCTTCTCCTTCCTTCTCCCCCTCTCCTTCCTTCTCCTCTCCTTCCAACTCCCTCTCTCCTTCCTTCTCCCCCTCTCCTTCCTTCTCCCCCTCTCCTTCCTCTCTCTCCTCCCTTCCTCTCCCCCTCCCTCCCCCTCTCCTTCCTCCTCCCTCTCTCTCCTTCTCCCCCCTCCTTCCTTCTCCCCCTCTCCTTCCTTCTCCCTCTCTCCTTCCTTCTCCCCCTCTCCTTCCTTCTCCCCCTCTCCTTCCTTCTCCCTCTCTCCTTCCTTCTCCCTCTCTCCCCCCCCTTCCTCTCTCCTTCCTTCTCCCCCTCCTTCCTTCTCCCTCTCCTTCCTTCTCCCCCTCTCCTTCCTTCTCCCTCTCTCCTTCCTTCTCCCCTCTCCTTCCTTCTCCCCCTCTCCTTCCTTCTCCCTCTCTCCTTCCTTCTCCCTCTCTCCTCCCCTTCCTCTCTCCTTCCTTCTCCCCCTCTCCTTCCTTCTCCCCCTCTCCTTCCTTCTCCCTCTCTCCGATCACTTTCCTCTTTGTGTATGCAGCAGGCGACCCCTCTCATTAGTCAGAATCAGTATGGCCCAATCATGATTTACATATCTCATTATGCCCTAATCATGAACCAGATATCTCATTAGCTGCCACATGGATGAGCGGACAACTTGAAGTGTGTTTGTTCTTATTTTCCATCTACTTAGTGATGATGAGGACATCAGAGGGAAATGGAGATAAAGCTTACTGGTGGTCTCCATTCAGATACCATCTGATTTTCTGTTTTTGTTAAATATCTGTTTTAAACAAACCAATCACCTGGCCCTGCTGTCTGAATCAGCTCTGTAGCTCAGCAGATTCAGGTTAACAACCTCCTCATTGGCAGTCATTCCTAAAGCAGGACAGTGTGACATGATCCGAGATCACTCTCTTCCAGCCCTAGACTATCTTCCAGTCCTACACTATCTTCCAGTCCTACACTATCTTCCAGTCCTACACTATCTTCTAGTCCTAACACTATCTTCTAGTCCTAACACTATCTTCTAGTCCTACACTATCTTCCAGTCCTACACTATCTTCCAGTCCTACACTATCTTCCAGTCCTACACTATCTTCTAGTCCTACACTATCTTCTAGCCCTACACTATCTTCCAGTCCTACACTATCTTCCAGTCCTACACTATCTTCTAGTCCTACACTATCTTCTAGTCCTACACTATCTTCTAGCCCTACACTATCTTCTAGTCCTACACTATCTTCTAGTCCTACACAATCTTTTAGCCCTACACTATCTTCTAGTCCTACACTATCGTCTAGTCCTACACTACCTTCTAGTACTACACTATCTTCTAGTCCTACACTATCTTCTAGTCCTACACTATATTCTAGCCCTACACTATCTTCTAGCCCTACACTATCTTCTAGTCCTACACTATCTTCTAGTCCTACACTACCTTCTAGTACTACACTATATTCTAGTCCTACACTACCTTCTATTCCTACACTATCTTCTAGCCCTACATTATCTTGTAGCCCTACACTATCTTCTAGCCCTACACTATTGTCATGACGTTGCCCTCTTTGGGTATAGCAAGCCCCATCCCCCTCTCCCTGCCTCCCCCTTTCCTCCTTCAACTATGCTGCTGTGGTCAGAGAGACTTCGTAAATTACTGAGGATCTCCTCTGTCTCTTTCTCCCTATTTCCAGGTCTCCAGTCTCTGCTCCCTGCCCTGGCCTTGTTATAGGCAGCCCTCCACTAGTAGTAAAGCCTCCCTCTCATCTCCCTCAAGAGGTGGAAAAGTCTGCCTTCCCTCCTCCCCACCCACCTCTTCTTGAAGTACCCTCTGGGCTATAACAGCATCAACGGCTGGCCTTGAGAGAGACCGAGACAGAGAGAGAGTGACAGAGAGTGAGAGTGAGAGAGAGTGAGTGAGAGTGAGAGTGAGAGAGAGAGTTTTAAATCATCTTTATTGGGTCTGGGGGCCCACCACACAATAAATACTCATGCAAAACCACAGTTACATATCAATTAAAAACACAACTCCAATTCCTCCTCCACAGTAACTAAACACAACAGCCTCTGAATACCCCATATATTCAAAAACAGATCAATATTGTTGACAAGTTTATAATAGGCAAACTAAACCCTTAGTCTCGCTGCCAACATTCCCTCCAGCATTCCCACCACATCCACAGACCCCTGTCCCCGTATACTGTTCTTTCGGGTCTTCCATATCGCTAATTTTGCTGCCCCTAACACAAAAGTAAGCAACACAACTACACCATTTTGACTGAACCTGTACTTTGGCCCAAATATATACAGTTGGGAAGAGAAAACCTCTCCCAACGTTGAGAACCAATCAGTGATCAGTTCAATCATCCTGACCAACCTGGGACACAGTAAAAACAGATGTGCCAGAGTTTCAGACTCAGCACAGAATGGACACCGCTCCCCAACAGTAGGGTCCAGGTGTACCAGATGCATGTTGGTGGCTATAGCTCCATGTATTATCCTCCATTTGATGTCAGCTGTCCTCTTATCAATAGGCAGTTTGTATAATGATCGCCAACAGCCTTTTGGAGAGGCACCTGGACCAAGCACACCCGCCCACCTCGTTGATTTTACCCCTTCCATGGAAGAGGCATGGGACACCTTTACACATATTGTACATGGTATTCTTTCTCACCTCCTTGAACTCCCCCAGCTCCGGGGTATCGAAGGAAAGCAGCATTCCCACGTACTCCTCGAATGCCCCCATCGCAGCACTATCAATCAGTGCAGGGAACACATAATCCAGACCCTCCTTCCACCGATCAGAATTGGAAGTGTCAGTCACATACTGCAGATGAAGCACTGGCAAGGAGTCGCAGAGCTCAGCGATGACCTTCCTCAGTAGGCGAGATGATCGGATCCCCGCTCTTTCTCCCAGCTCCTCCAACGATCTGCTCCTGCTCCGCATCAGATGACCCAGCATGAACGTAGGCTGGCTGAACCCAAAACACGGGACTGAATGGCAGTGTTGTGAAAAAGAGGCTCTTCAAAAAGCCACATCCCTGGTGGCATGCAGGCCTTACGGGACTTGACAAGGACTCTCCAAGCCTGCATAACATACTCCAGGCAAATCACCCCCTCCAGCTTTAAGAGGAAAAGGTGCTTGTCTATGCCCAAACAGCCCAGTCTCCTCATCAGTGTGTAGGCTGTTTCAACCCAGCTAGAACCGTCTCTGTACAACAATCTCTGGGCTGCTTGGAGCTGGAAAGCCATGATTCTAGAGGAAATGTCCACCAGGCCTTGCCCACCCTCGTGCAGTGGCAGGTACAGGGCTGCAGCTTTAATCCAGTGTTGTCCAGACCAGAGGAAATGTCCACCAGGCCTTGCCCACCCTCATGCAGTGGCAGGTACAGGGCTGCAGCTTTAATCCAGTGTTGTCCAGACCAGAGGAAATGTCCACCAGGCCTTGCCCACCCTCGTTCAGTGGCAGGTACAGCGCTGCAGCTTTAATCCAGTGTTGTCCAGACCAGAAGAAATTGACAAGGGTCCTCTCAAGCTTTTGCATCAGACCCTTTGGTGGCTGCAAAATCATTAGTCTGTGCCACAGGGTAGAGGCAGCAAGATTATTAACTACCAGGACCCGTCCCCTATAAGACAGCTGGGGCAGCAACCATTTCCATCTTGACAGTCTGGCACACACTTTCTCCAATACACCCTCCCAGTTATTTTTCTGAAAGACATCAGAGCCTAGAAAAACCCCCAAAGTCTTCATCCCATCTCTGCCCCACTGAAGCCCCCCTGGTAACCGTGGAGCGGACCCCGTTTGAAGCTGACCTGCCCACACGCTTCACTCTTTCCCCAATTGACTCTAGCTGAGGAGGCCTCCTCATACACCTTTAAAGCGTTTGAGAGAACCTTAACATCCTCACCCCCTGTAATAAACACTGTCACGTCATCTGCATACGCAGACAGTGCTATCGTGGGACCCTTCATTACACCTGGCACAGAGAAACCAGTAAGCCTCGCTTTAAAAAAACAAAGCAGTGGTTCAATCGCCAGACTATATACAGTAACTGCCCTGAAATTGGGCATCCCTGCCTGATGCCCCTTTGGACAGGGATGGAGCAACTCAAACCACCACCCACCTTCACCTTACACGAGGCCCCAGCATACAGTAAATTCATCCAAGAAAAAAAAACATCCCCAAACCCAAAGGCTTTCATTGTTTTAAACAAGTACTGGTGGTCTACACGATCAAAAGCCTTTCCCCTGATCCAAAGAAAGTAAACCCACATTTACATCAGACAGTTGACAAATGTCTAAAACATCTCTTATCAGAAACAAGTTGTCAACAATAGAGCGATCAGGTACACAAACTGGTCCTTATGGACCAACAGCCCCAGATACAGAGACATTTAGAAACAATTTTGTATTCAGTGCACAGCAAAGCAACAGGTCTTCAATTTTTTATGGGAGCCAAATACCCCTTTTTTGGCAACAGTGAAAGCACCACGTTGACAGGATACAGGAAGAGAACCCTCATGAAAAGATTCACACACCACTTCATAAAAATCCTCCCCTATAGACCCCCAAAAGTGCTTATAAAACTCAGATGGTAAACCATCGATGCCAGGGGCTCGGCCTGTTAAGAGCTGCATAACTGCTGTGGACAGCTCCTGCAGTGTAATGTCAGCATCCAATGCAACTCTCTGCTCAGGTCCCAATTGAGAAAGACCGTGTAACAACTGTTCAGTACACAGAGAGTCACAATCCTCCACCTTATAGAGGGACGAGTAGAAATCCACGGCATGTTGACGCATTTCACTGTCATCCGTGGTCACCTTCCCATCAGGGAGACAAAGGCAGACCATCTGTTTACGTTGAAACGTCGACTGTCCTAGGTTAAAAAAAAAGCACTATGAGCATCCATATCCTTGAGGGAAGCGAAACGAGACCTAATCAAGGCACCCTTCACTGTTTCATGCAGAAACGACCTCAGTTCATGTCTCTTGTCCTGTAAGTTCATGACTAGTCCAGCGTCGTTCTGAGTTAGCAGCTTCAATTCAATAGACTTGATGTCCTGTTCAAGGGCCTTGATAGTCTTTTTAACTTCAATTTGAGACAGAGCAGGATACTATTGACAAAATAATCGTATTTGGGCCTTCCCAACCTCCCACCATTGTCTCAAGGACTCAAAATGTCCTTTTATAACAATCCATTTTTCCCAAAACAACAAAAACCTGTCACAAAACATGACATCATGTAACAATTTTAACATTAAAATACCAGTAAGGTGATGACCTTCGTGGACAGGACAAGTGAATATCAACAGAAACAATATGATGATCAGAAAATCCCACAGGAGTAATGGCATACGTTCCAACCCTACTACAGTATTGCTCAGATACATACAACCTGTCTAACCTTGCTGCACTGACACGACCTTCATTAATTTTTAGCCATGTGTACTGCCTAACTTTTGCATTCCTTACTCTCCACACATCAGAAAGCTCAAACTCAGTTAATAGACCAGACAGGCAAGTGGCTGACCGCAGGTGAGGTTCTTCAGCGGTGCGATCAACAGTAAAATCCACTGTACAATTCCAGTCACCCCCTAAAACCATACACCCCTCTTGATCACACTGTCTTAAGGTTTCCTTTATTTGATCAAATACAACACTACGCTCTGTACCCTCATTAGGAGCATAAACATAAAAAAAATTAAAAACATAACATCCACCTTGACCAATAAAACCCGACCCATGACAATCTCTGTTGTAGATACCACAGTCACCCCTAAGCCTGAGGAAAACAAGATTGCCACCCCAGCACTGAAATTAGTACCGTGACTGAGTACATGCTGCCCCTCCCACCACATACCCCAGTCAACCTCATTTTCCTCATCACTATGTGTCTCCTGTAGGAAAACTACATTAAGCCTTTTCTGTTTTATTACTTCTAATACCCAAGCCCTCTTATTCCTGTCCCTTCCCCCATTAATATTAAGAGAACCTACCCTTAGTACTTCCATATAGAAAAGAGAAAAGAAAAGCAGGAGAAACCACAGAGAAACCAAAGAGAAAAAAGACACCCTATGAAGCATGATCATCATCATTATTCTTTTTTCTTCTCTTAACCTGAACACGTTTCCCACCACCTTTTGCTGCTGCAACAGCAGTAATACATTTCCTCAAGCAAAACCGCTTCTTCTCACTCAACTGGTCTAACCCCACAGTCCTCTGTAACATCACAGCTGACCTCACAAATTTATCAACATCAAAATAATCTGCCAATTTGACAGATTTCCCAAAAGTCTGATCCAGAAACCCATTTACCTCCTCTGGATCGTAAATTGAGTCGTTGGTGAGCTGCTATCATATCAAAAGAGGTATCCATATCCTTCTCCTGATCCTCCTCAACTGAGACCACAGACAACTGACTCCCCTCTACCACATCCCTTTCAACACTCCCCACTTGCACCCCATCACTTGTACCAGGCATCTCCTCCACTACCTGGGAGACTAGCCCCACCTGAACCTCATTACCCGTAGTGGGCATCTCCTCCACTACCTGGGAGCCTAGCTCCACATGAACCCCAGCACTCGTAGTGGGCATCTTCTCCACTCCCTGGGAGCCTAGCTCCACATGAACCCCCTCCTTTACCCCAGCACTCATACTGGGCACCTGCTCACCAGTCTGAGGAACTGGCTCTTCAGATACATCCTTACCTTCTACAACAATATTTTTCTGCTGCATAACATTTCCCTCTAATACAAGTTGCAACTCCGTGCCCTCAACACAGATAACTTGTTCCTCAGCAACAGGTGCTTGTGGCTGCTCTACCGCTGTCGGTCCACTTCTCCCTACATCAGTGGGCCCAGGCGTTACGATGACCACCTGTGCCCCTCCCTCGGCCTTCTCCCTTTTCGGGCAAGCATGTCGCTTATGAACATTATCCCCATACTCAAAACACCGTTGACTACCCGTACTAGCATAAGCCATATACTGTCTATTGTCATACTTGAGTTTAAATGCTAACTATAAAGTCTGCCTTGTGAGTCCAAAAACAAACACCTGTGGCCGAAATGATATAACCTGTTTCAACGCCAGGTGTTTGCAACCCAACGGGACAACCTTAATTGAACTGGCGAACTTCCCAAAGCGCAATAACTCGCACTCCAATAGCTCATTTGGAATAAACGGCGGTACATTTGAAATCGTTACGGAGAAAAAAGCGGCGTAACTTGAATAAACATTCCTTTAAGAAGTACACCATGCTCAACCATACGATCTACAAGACACTCTTCTTTAAGAAGTACACCATGCTCAACCATACGATCTACAAGACACTCTTCTTTAAGAAGTACACCATGCTCAACCATACGATCTACAAGACACTCTTCTTTAAGAAGTACACCATGCTCAACCATACGATCTACAAGACACTCTTCTTTAAGAAGTACGCCATGCTCAACCATACAATCTACAAGACGCTCTTCTTTAAGAAGTACGCCATGCTCAACCATCCGATCAACAAGACTCTCTTCTTTAAGAAGTACACCATGCTCAACAAGACACTCTTCTTTAAGAAGTACACCATGCTCAACCATCCGATCAACAAGACTCTCTTCTTTAAGAAGTACGCCATGCTCAACCATACGATCAACAAGACACTCTTCTTTAGGAAGTACGCCATGCTCAACCATCCGATCAACAAGACACTCTTCTTTAAGAAGTACGCCATGCTCAACCATCCGATCAACAAGACACTCTTCTTTAAGAAGTACACCATGCTCAACCATCCGATCAACAAGACTCTCTTCTTTAAGAAGTACACCATGCTCAACAAGACACTCTTCTTTAAGAAGTACGCCATGCTCAACCATCCGATCAACAAGACACTCTTCTTTAAGAAGTACACCATGCTCAACCATTCGATCAACAAGACACTCTTCTTTAAGAAGTACGCCGTGCTCAACCATCCAATCAACAAGACTCTCTTCTTTAAGAAGTACGCCGTGCTCAACCATCCGATCAACAAGACACTCTTCTTTAAGAAGTACGCCGTGCTCAACCATCCGATCAACAAGACACTCTTCTTTAAGAAGTATGCCGTGCTCAACCATCCGATCAACAAGACACTCTTCTTTAAGAAGTATGCCGTGCTCAACCATCCGATCAACAAGACTCTCTTCTTTAAGAAGTACGCCATGCTCAACCATACGATCTACAAGACACTCTTCTTTAAGAAGTGCGCCATGCTCAACCATACGATCAACAAGACACTCTTCTTTAAGAAGTACACCCTGCTCAACCATACGATCAACAAGACTCTCTTTTTTAAGAAGTACGCCATGCTCAACCATACGATCAACAAGACTCTCTTCTTTAAGAAGTACGCCATGCTCAACCATCTGATCAACAAGACACTCTTCTTTAAGAAATACCACCACCGCTTTATTCATCCGGGATGCATAAGCAGCACCTTCTCTCCTACGGCGACCAGAAACTCCTACACCGTGACAGTAGCTTCAGTAACACACCTAAAGCCGTGCCAAAGTGACAGGGACGGCATCCCCATTCGGGCTGCCATCCCCGCCAAAATCAGGGTAATTTCGATACGATAAAAACAAAATACTTAATTCTACCATAACAAAAATAATAACCTTAATCATGCACAGAGAGAGAGAGAGAGAGGGAGAGAGAAAGAGAGAGACAGAGACAGAGTGAGAGACAGAAACAGAGTGAGAGACAGAGTGAGAGACAGAGACAGAGACCGAGTGAGAGAGAGACAGAGACAGAGTGAGAGACAGAAACAGAGTGAGAGACAGACAGAGACAGAGACAGAGTGAGAGACAGAAACAGAGTGAGAGACAGAGTGAGAAACAGAGACAGAGACCGAGTGAGAGAGAGACAGAGACAGAGTGAGAGACAGAGACAGAGTGAGAGAGAGACAGAAACAGAGACAGAGACCGAGTGAGAGAGAGACAGAGACAGAGTGAGAGACAGAGACAGAGTGAGAGACAGAGACAGAGTGAGAGACAGACAGAGACAGAGAGACAGAGACAGAGTGAGACAGAGAGACAGAGAGCGAGAGAGGTCTGGTGTCTGTGAGCTGTGGATGTACTGGCTAAATGAGTGTAGGAGTTCCACTGGGAAGGAGCTTTTCCATAATATCAAGCAGAAATTGGTCGAAGGAGAATGTCAGAGGGGGATTGTTAAAGAGTTATATAAGATATCAAGCACTCGGTAGTAATATGCTGTTGCATAAACTACAAACAGAATGAACAGAGTGAAAAAACACAGAATTATTAAAACATGTTTTTATGATTGTAAGAACAATTCTAATGTGGGCATGCAGTAATAGTGCTGATAATATTGCTGATAATACTGCTGATAATAGTAATGGATTCTATATCTCTTCATGAGGCCTAGGAAATGCTACCTTCCTTTTAAACTTTCTGTTGAAGTCGATGATGATGAAACATGTAGAAACTAAACTATGGCAAATCAACATACTTCCTTACAGAATGTCCACTCCGATATTCCAACCAATCACTGCATGGCCACTATAACCACTATAATCACAGAAACCCAGAGATAGACCATGCATGCATTTCAAATGGCACCCTATTCCCTATATAGTGCTCTGTATATACTGCACCTATATATGCACCCAGGTCAAAACTAGTGCACTACTGTATATAGGGAATAGGGTACCATTTGGGACAGGTTTCATGCACGGGGTTCCATTCTCTCTAAGCAGTGACGATGATCTCATGATTGCCATATTGTCGTTGAAAGCAGGATCTAAGGTGGAGGTCCAACCAACCAGCCGGGTGATCTCACAAAGAGTTATAAACACAGACTATAATTGGTGTAATTTACTTCTATCTTTCCATTTAAACACCAGTAGTGTGCTTTAGAAAATAAAAAAAATATCACTGCTTTTCAATGTTGATATTACCATCTCATCAAGAGTGTGTGTTGAAGAAAATGAAGAGAGGCAAATATGAAAGTCGGTCTCTCAAAACTGATAGATGGAGAGGAGAAAATACACAGCTTACAGCTATTACACACTCTCTCTTTCTCTCCCTCTCTCATTTCTTAGACAAATAGAAAGAGACAGTCAGGCATCCTTCCCTATTGGTGCTAATAAGACACCGTGAGACACCAGCCTAGCTGAGTGTAGCAGGGCCTCTCTCTCTCGCTCTTCATTACAAATACGCCCTAATGGACAGCCCGCTTCTTGTTCTCTCTCTCTCCATCACCCTCTTTCAGACAACCCCTTTTTTTTATGGAGGTTGACAGCTAAGCACATTGCTCCCATCATCCATTGGATCTGAATAGGATACAATTAAAGATACATCCATACCTTACCCATCGCTAAGTAAGTGACTGCTCCATGGGCCTCCCATTTGAAATGGCAGGGAAACTGATGTGCGGCTGTTTCTCAAATGGCATTCCCTATACAGTGCATTACTTTTCACCAGACCCCTATGGGCCCAATGGGCCCTATTCAAAAGTAGTGCACGACATAATGAATAGGGTGCCATTTGAGTCGCAACCCTCTATATCCCATCGAATACCTACCTCTAATCTCATATCGCCCTACATCAGCTAGTAGTGTGATAATGCCAAGTGATCTAATCATTAATGTGTGAAATGAAACAGAAAGACAGTAGCAGAAAACAAAAGTATTAAAAGTTGTTTTCTCTTATTTTGCTCCCTCTCTCCTCGCTTCCTCTCTCCTCTCTTCCTCTCTCCCCTCTTCCTCTCTCCTCTCTACACCTGTTCATCCCTTTCTCATCTCTCCCTGGTGCGACAGTGCAGTGCTCCTAAATCCCTGCCTGTGCTGCAGCATGCCATGTCTTATTGCGTCCCAAATGCCAACATATTCCTTATATGGAGCACTACCCTATGGGCCCTGTTCAAAAGTAGTGCACTACAAAGGGAATAGGTTTCCATTTGGGACTCATCCATTTATGATTGAATGGAGTCCACAAAGCCGGCTAAGCAGCGCCACCGATCCCCCGGAGAGCTTTCATTACAGCACGCATATAATATCGCCCTTCACACACACACACACACACACACACACACACACACACACACACACACACACACACACACACACTAGAACCCTCTCTGCCACTGGAGGCTGGGCCTCCTCCTCCATCTCACCCCGGGCCAAGCACACACACCAGTATGCCAGGCTCCAGACAGGTATAACCTATGGGCTAATCTCCTCCAGTCTAATCTGTCCCTGACTCAATCAGAGATGAATATGATTTGAGATCTAACACAGTGATTGCTCCTAACCAAACTGCATTGCCCTTATTCAGTGTGTGGTGTGCTATCTTACTGGCTGGCTGGGGCAGTTATGCAATGTTCTGTTCTCTGGAGATTGCTGAGTCACTGGCATTATCTGAGTGCGTGGACAGGTGAGAGTCTGCATACTTGCGTGTGGGCAGGAGGGACGTCACCCTGAGTAAAAAAAGTTTGGGGCTGGAGGTTTGAGTCAGGCCAGTTACGTTGGGTCCTTCAGGGCATTGACTGTGACACAGCATGTTTTTAACTTCCTGTCTGTCCTTTTGAAACAGTCACCTAGAGTCAGAAGGGAATATACAATTTGGTTGAAAGTCACTTCTCTTGCTTTCACTGGGGAAGTTACATAGCAGCACCTCGGTATGTACTGTATGCCTCATGTTGGTTGTGGTACTAAAGACGAGGATATAAACCCATCTGATGGTTGAGTAAGTGGCATTTGACCATGTACAAACACATTAAGATTAATAAGGCAATCTAGTAAGCCATTTGCACTCTTCTCATGAAGAGTAGCTCGTCTAATTAGGAATACGTTTCAAAAGCTCAGTATTTAGGATGTGTCACAAATGGCATCCTATTTCCTATGTGGTGCACTACTTCTGGCCAAGGCCAATAGGGCTCTGTTCAAAAGTAGTGCACTATATAGGGAGTAGGGTGCCATTAGGGAGGCATTATCATTCACTTTATTAGGCATCAAGGCAGTATCCTCGTGGGATAACTCATGCTAGGAATGGGTAAACGCATAGATAATGGGTAAATAGCATGATCTTACTAAATGAGAAGTCAGTTATTTAATGTAACTATTCCACACCCGATCACACAGCCCAATCTATCGAAAAAATACTTCACTATAAGTGCGTATTTCCATCAAATTAGAACACATCACAAAATAAGCAGTGAGATTGTACTGAGAAGGTGATTATACAGCATTCATCTGGTAGTGGAAGAGATTGGCGCATCTGTCTGGGGGCTAAAGGAGTCGCAACATCCAGCTTGGACGCAGCATTCCTTTTGAATTAAGTAACCATTTTAAGAGAAGCAGGGTCATTGTTAAACTCACACACTGATGCAATTGTAAAGCTCTAGTCTATTCATCCAGCATACAATGTGTTGATGGCAGCTCATTGTGGACTGACAATGGCAGCTTAATTGCACGTTGTCGCGTCCTGGAGTGGCACACATTTGTCAGACTGTTTCCCTCCCAAATGGCACCCTATTCCCTACCCCACGTCCCAAATGGCATTCTATTCCCTAAATAGTGCACTACTTTTGACCAGGACCCATGGTAGTGCACTATATAGGGGAAAGGGTGCCATTTGGAACACACCGTAGCGAGACAAATGAAAGGAAACGTATTTCTATTTGATGGCAAGCCCGATAAGGGTTAAATAAACCATGATCATTTGCTGAGCACTGTTCAAGAGATCTGAAGAGATTTATGTAATGTCAAATTGAGCATTCAACCCTTCTTTCATGAGAACGGTGTGAGTCGATCATGACGGCTAAAACCCTTTAAGTTTATTTACATTCCACTGTGGCCATCATCCTTCATATCAGGTCAAATCCATACACTTTGTCAGTGGGGCGCGCGTGTGAAAGGAGACAGGCATTGACGGATGGTTTCGATCACACTCTATTCCCATTTTAAGGCAAATGATTTGACTTTGCCCAGGGCAGGAGGCTCACAAAATGCAGATTTAGCTGGCTGGAGTACAGTATTGGATCTCCAATGATAATGCCATAAAATGTCATATTGTGTGAGGATATGCTAATGGTGAGAGAATCAGGCCTGTGGCAGAGTGGCTATAGTCTGGTGGACAGACGCCCAGGTCCTGCTCCAATACCTTCAAAATCTATCCCTCCTTCCCTTATTGTAATTTAGAGAGATATTCTGTTGGCTGCAGTCTAATTTACTCTCTACCCCTCCCTCTCCCCCTCGGCTCCCCTGCCATGTATGCACGTCTGAAGGGTTTGTATAGGCATAAGCAGTGTTGTGGTGGTGCTCCCAATGGAAACATTGAATAGTTGGGGCCAAGGGTGACCATTGGAAGCAATATTTTGGACCAGTTCTGACTCCCAGGAGGCTAATAGATGATGAAGATGATGCTCGGTCATGATTACTGTAAGAGGCACTCCCAACGAGATGGGCTCATATGCAAAGCAAAGAGCTGACATTTGAATGCCAGATGGAAGGTTTCCTGTCGAGTTGTAGCAGAAGTTAAGAGTCACACACAGGGATGCACAGAAATAACCACCCACGTGCATACCAAAAGACACACCAAAGTCATGACACCAACAAATTAAAAGTACAGAACACGTCATTTAAATATTGTATTGATCTTTATTCATATTAAATTAAAAATATATTTTTGACAGATTCATGTAACAAAACTGCGGGAAAAGTATTTAAATGTTATAGCCTTGGGAATGGTAAAACGTTCAGTTGGAAGCAGCGCTGAAGTGGATTCAGACAATAACATGCTGTAAAGCAAAGGGATGGAAAGAGAGTAGAGCTCTCCTCCATGGAACCTCAGCCAAACATCAGAGGCTCTGCTGCTACAGCTCTGTCTGATGCCTGACCCAAGACTAGGACCAGGAACAGGTCTAGGACCAGCTCCAGGACTAGGACCAAGACTAGGACCAGGACCTGGAACAGGTCTAGGACCAGCTCCAGGAATAGGACCAGGACTAGGACCAGGAACAGGTCTAGGACCAGCTCCAGGACTAGGACCAGGACTAGGACCAGGAACAGGTCTAAGACCAGCTCCAGGACCAGGACTAGGACCAGGACCATGTCTAGGACCAGCTCCAGGACCAGGTCTAGGACCAGGACTAGGGCCAGGAACAGGTCTAGGACCAGCTCCAGGACTAAGACCTGAACCAGGACAAGGACCAGGACTAGGGCCAGGACTAGGACCAGGACTAGGGCCAGGAACAGATCTAGGACCATCTCCAGGACTAAGACCAGGACCAGGATTTGGGCCAGGAACAGGACTAGGGCCAGGAACAGGACCAGGACTAGGGCCAGGACCAGGATGAAGACCAGGACCAGGACTTGGACCAGGATTTGGACCAGGGCCAGAAACAGGACTAGGGCCAGGAACAGGTCTAGGACAGCTCCAGGACTAAGACCAGGACCAGGACTAGTACTAGGACCAGGACCAGGACTAAGACCAGTACTTGGACCAGGACTAGGGCCAGGAACAGGTCTAGGACCAGGGCCAGACATTCTAGACTACAGTCAGATAAATCCCAATCAACCAATCAATGAAATCATGAAGAACCAATTCAATAAACCAAACCAATATCCATAGACCAACAGACTAATATGTCAATTTAAATCTACAATATAATCCAGGCAAAAAGCTATTTGGTTTACCCAATTCCACCATCAGAGAGCAGGGGTCAGGGTTCTGACTGGAGATACGAGGGATACCAGTCAATCTAGCATCATGTGGCTGCCCAAGAAGAGCAAAGGCTATATGTGTTTGTTAAATTGTGTCTGTGGGTACAGTATGTACGCTTTATCCAAGGCCCATAGTGCTTCCTCAGACCACAGATAGGAATGAAATACATATTGATTATGAATACCGGTTAAATTGATACGAAATGATGGTGAGAGAGAGATATACAGTAGATGCAGGATAGAGAAGTATTCATCATTAATGCAACAGAGCCTCAATCTCTCCAATGGGTGGGTGGTTTCTGTACAAAATCAAAAAATGGCTATAGGGGGAGGAGAGGAGACTGAAATATACACCCAAAATAAGGAAAAGGCACCTCTACCCTATGAGCAAGAGGTTTTTAACCACAAAGTCCACCAAGTTGTTCTAAATACAGCTACGAGGGCAACAGCGGGGACTAGAAAAACTGCAAGCTTTTTCAAATCAGAATTCACTGGTTAAATGACATATATATATATATATATATACAGAAATAAAAACCAAGAAGAAAACTGATCACACACAATAATATTCAACAAAAAGCAGTAATATGACAGAATTAAAAGAGAAACCAAAAACATCATGGCAGCCCAAAAAGTATTGTTTCCCTCTATTTACAAATGCACCTGGCCAATACTTCCACTATCTATAAAAATACTATTCACATTTTATCGGTTGAAGAGCGGTATTAAAATGATCAAGAACAGCCATTCAGTATAATGCCTGTGTGTCATAAAAAGAAATTCCCTCCCATATATTAGTTACCAGCAAATCAACATGTATTGTAAACTGTGCTTACTCTACAACTACTGTCTTTTCCTGTCATTTTAAAGGAAGGAATACGCAATAGTACCACTGTAAAGTGAGCTGTGTTACAAAAGTACAGTGTTTTTGTGTGTTATAGTATATGATGAATTGTATGAATATTGTGTTAGTTAATAACTGGTATGTATCAATAAGTGAAGTTCTGAGATGCACTGAGTGCAGCCTCTCATACAGTATTTAGTTGTACATGTAGGGATTTAAATCCTATCTATGTGCAAAGGAATACTTCAGCCCATGGGGAAACAGGCAAGGCTTATTGGAACAAACTGTACATATTAATACCATAATAATTACAAAAATGTCCTTTAGAAATGAATTTCGTACTGTAAGAAATGACAGGAATACCGTCCATCATGTACTTGAGGGATTTACTCCAGGAGAGACCCAGGAGAGAGTAACATTGAGATACAACAGTGTGAAAGAGGCCTTCACCACAATGTCTGTGCCCTTTCTCATAGCAACAGAGTCAAAGAAACAACAATCTATTGCCATTATGAACCCCCCATTGAGATACACTAAGAAACATCACCATTAACACAATTTACAATACTCTTAAAGATGTCATGGTTACATCCATTTGGACTATTATACCCCAAAACCGTAAATACAGTAGTAGCTGACTCAAATAAATGTGACCGTTTCAACATTGCTGATTAAAATGAGTGTGCACAATCAGTGTTGAGATGAAACAGAGGGAATATTTGTGCTCCTTTTGTACCTAAAGGATTTTGCTAAAACAACCCGAAGACATAATTCATTCAAGTGTTATGATTCTACGACTCTCACTTCTGAAACTCCTCGCCGGTCGCTTCTTCAAAATCATTTTGGTCGTGTTCAAGTTGCTCCTCATTAACTGCTTCATGGTAGTCCGTTTGTAAATACAACCCACTCAACGTCAACAGTGCTCGCTACATACATTTCTTTAGTCATCTTTTTTGAGATAAAGTAAAACTCCAGTCTCTTCCTCTGCTTCCAGCACTGCATCCAAACGCTGCTTCTCAGACAACCTATTGTAACACTGATGTATTGATCTCCTAACATCTGTGGAATGCTAATATCTCTGCCTTTTACCCTCCTTAGGACGGAAACTATTGCCCTGTCCGCCAGTATTTATCTCCACCATGTTCCTTGGAGATGTTGGGTGATATGATTTCCCCACAGAACAGAACAGCAGAACAGAGCAGCTTTAGAGGACAAGGAGAGCTATCAGCACACTGCTAGGTAAAAGACCCTTGTGATGGGTTTCAAATAAGGGTTTACCTTAAGGGATTGTTTCTCATTAGCTTCAGTATTTAATACACAGGGCACTGGTGTTGTATTCTCCTGTAGACTGGCTTTAATTGACCAGTAAGGTCCATCACAAGTCCTCTTAACATCACTCTCATAGGCTGTCATTGCACCAACACCAATATCCCCATGTTCATAGTCTGGGATAAAACGTGCCCAGATAAACTCCCCAGATAAAGTATAGATTCCACTCTACTGTTATACACTTATTTTACACAAGGACAATATATACAGTTATAGTAAATGTTAGCTCTCAAACGAATCATCTTAAATCAGAGGACAAATGACATTTTAACCTCCAAAATGAGAAGGAACAAACAAGCAGTACCTTGGTATCTGACACAGCCACCGTGTTTATGTCCATGCAACACATTAACGTCCTGTCAGAGAGTTAGGTCTACAGGACCGGTTGAGTCAGTAGACACTAGTGATCACACACACAGTGTTAACCTCAGGTAGAGTTGCCGAAGAGAAGCCTTAGCCATCTAAACAGGCCTAATATCCTCACATGGTTCTTCCACTGTAGCTTAGTTCACAAGGACTATAAGCTCTGTAGTGATTCTACCACTGTAGGTTTGTAGACAGGGACTAGACTCTGTAGTGATTCTACCACTGTAGGTTTGTAGACAGGGACTAGACTCTGTAGTGATTCTACCACTGTAGGTTTGTAGACAGGGACTAGACTCTGTAGTGATTCTACCACTGTAGGTTTGTAGACAGGGACTAGACTCTGTAATGATTCTACCACTGTAGGTTTGTAGACAGGCACTAGACTCTGTAGTGATTCTACCACTGTAGGTTTGTAGACAGTGACTAGACTCTGTAGTGATTCTACCACTGTAGGTTTGTAGACAGTGACTAGACTCTGTAGTGATTCTACCACTGTAGGTTTGTAGACAGGGACTAGACTATAGTGATTCTACCACTGTAGGTTTGTAGACAGGGACTAGACTGTAGTGATTCTACCACTGTAGGTTTGTAGACAGGGACTAGACTCTGTAGTGATTCTACCACTGTAGGTTTGTAGACAGGGACTAGACTCTGTAGTGATTCTACCACTGTAGGTTTGTAGACAGGGACTAGACTCTGTAGTGATTCTACCACTGTAGGTTTGTAGACAGGGACTAGACTCTGTAGTGATTCTACCACTGTAGGTTTGTAGACAGGGACTAGACTCTGTAGTGATTCTACCACTGTAGGTTTGTAGACAGGGACTAGACTCTGTAGTGATTCTACCACTGTAGGTTTGTAGACAGGGACTAGACTCTGTAGTGATTCTACCACTGTAGGTTTGTAGACAGGGACTAGACTGTAGTGATTCTACCACTGTAGGTTTGTAGACAGGGACTAGACTCTGTAGTGATTCTACCACTGTAGGTTTGTAGACAGGCACTAGACTCTGTAGTGCGTTGTGATCAGCTATCTAAACAGACCTTATATCCTCCTGTGGTTATTCCGATGGAGCTTTGTCCGCTAGGACTTTAAACTCTTTAGCGATGCTACCAAAGTAGCTTTGTCTACAAGGACCACTTTCATGATTCTACCAATTAGATGGATCTTAATTGGCATGTCATTCTTTTTCATAAAGGAGGAGAACTGGAGATAAACACATCATCCAGGAAACATCTATGTTTGGCTAAACTAAGCAAAATGTAACACAATGCCTCTCCAAAAACTCCCGGACATTTCATTCTATTTTCATTGGAGTGGAGAGCCTTCTAGTTCTCCTGTCAGTGCTTCTAGACCGTTACTACTGTCCTTGTTCTCTTCTTCCACCATCGTTTACTTCTTCTGCATTAAAGTGCTGCATCTCTGGATCGTACAAACTGAAGCCACAATGAGAAAAATAACAGTGAAATGGGGTAGGTTGCCTGCCTTTTCTATAGCTGCGATGCAACAGATAATACATCATTAAATTTAAATGTATTGAGAACCTGATGTTCCTCTGTCTGGGGAAACAATGGAGAGGTTTGTCTGTGCCAAAATGGTTAATAAGTCCTATCAAAACTAAAAAAGGCCCAAATCTAAATATTTATTTTGTCTTGACAGTATTTCCCCTCTACTAGCAGCAAAAACAAAAATCCTCTGGCAGTATTCTGTGGAACACATGGACCTGGCCTTCCATAGATACGTCGTCTGTCTACCTGTACTGTCATTATTGTCAAACATGAATAGAAAAGTGTTCAATGTCCTTGATCTGCTGTAGCTCCTGCATTTTCTTCATGAAAATGTCATTGTGGAGGAAGGAAATCTCTCCAAATGTTTTGGCACAGTTTCATTTCCCATCTTGATTGCAAATTGTTGGAGAGGGATGCCCCTGTACTGTACGTAGAAGGGGGAGAGACATTTTGGGGTGGATGCCCCTGTACTGTACGTAGAAGGGGGAGAGACATTTTGGGGTGGATGCCCCTGTACTGTACGTTGAAGGGGGAGAGACATTTTGGGGTGGAGCAAAAGTCTTAGTTTTAGGGACCAGTTTGATGTTGTTCTAGTTGCAATACTATTCTTCATGGCATGACATAATATAATTAGAGTATTTCAACTGTCCAAATCTGATGCCATCCATCCCCAATTTCCCCCCAAAATGAATATATTATTCCACAGAGCATATCCACCAATGATGAGTCTGCTTGGCGTGTACTAGGTTTATTTCCTGTGTATTTCCATGTGTCCATGTGTTCACTCCTCACTGGCCATGGCCGACCCAAGACCAGATCAGGTTCTCAGGCTTGTCCTCTCCAGCTTGACCAGAACTCTCAATTACTCTCCTCCATGGTTGTGTCCACCACATCAGGGCTTAGTTATCCTCTTTTATTCCCAGGACCAGACCCAAGACCAGATCAGGTTCTCAGGCTTGTCCTCTCCAGCTTGACCAGAACTCTCAATGACTCTCCTCCATGGTTGTGTCCACCACATCAGGGCTTAGTTATCCTCCTTTATTCCCAGGACCAGACCCAAGACCAGATCAGGTTCTCAGGCTTGTCCTCTCCAGCTTGACCAGAACTCTCAATGACTCTCCTCCATGGTTGTGTCCACCACATCAGGGCTTAGTTATCCTCCTTTATTCCCAGGACCAGACCCAAGACCAGATCAGGTTCTCAGGCTTGTCCTCTCCAGCTTGACCAGAACTCTCAATGACTCTCCTCCATGGTTGTGTCCACCACATCAGGGCTTAGTTATCCTCCTTTATTCCCAGGACCAGACCCAAGGCCTCTCTTATCCCAGACAGACTGGTGTCTGCTGCCCGCCACCTATCCAGGCCCCAGAATTCTCCAGTCCTCCACACACGTGGGTCACGTTCACACCGCAACAAAACATGTCCAGGTAGTCCCTCCCTGTTTCAGTCCATTGTCTTCCATTTGGTGCATAATGAACATGACCCTGCCATCTATTTCTCCTCCAACTGTCTATCTATCTATCCAGTCCAGTTCAAACTTCAGTCCCCATCACCTCATCAGTCCTGTCTCCTGAGGTCTTTGTAACCAGCTCTGATAGGGGAGCGAACAGACAGACCGGGTTTATCAGTTAAAAAATACTGCAACACACAGCAGTTTCCAATCTATATTCTATAACAGCATCGATCCAGATCCAGATTTGTCTGCCTCAGAAGTCATGTGGGTTAGAAGTTATAACAGCATGGCTGGGTGGTTGAGATCCTCTCCTTACTGATAAGCGCATTCCCTCGTAAATCCTGGGCTGTGGCACTTTCTGCCTGATGTATTTCAGTGTGTTCAACGTAGGCCATTCCAGATTTACATACAGTATAACACTGCCATTTACTTGCTGTGACTTTGTCTTCTCATGCTGCTGCACTGTCTTGGCTGGTGCTATCCCCACTGTCTTGGCTGGTGCTATCCCCACTGTCTTGGCTGGTGCTATCCCCACTGTCTTGGCTGGTGCTATCCCCACTGTCTTGGCTGGTGCTATCCCCACTGTCTTGGCTGGTGCTATCCCCACTGTCTTGGCTGGTGCTATCCCCACTGTCTTGGCTGGTGCTATCCCCACTGTCTTGGCTGGTGCTATCCCCACTGTCTTGGCTGGTGCTATCCCCACTGCTTTAGAACCCAAGGTCAACGGAGCTCCTGGTCCAAAACGGAATGCACACGACGCTAACGCTATCTCTGTGTGTGTGTGTGTGTGTGTGTGTGTGTTTGTGTGTGTGACTATATCATACATGTACAGGGTTATTGATGTGTCAAGGTTGGGAGCACATCTTCCTTCTTTGCGAGATACAAATGAACATGTTATAGAGGATATGAGCTGTGCTGTACAATCCATGATTGAATTGCATTATGTATTCAGAGGGGTTTAAACCATGTCAACCAGCCAGTCAGTCCAGTCAGCCAGCCAGCCAGTCAGTCCAGTCAGCGGACATGAATTCATCCTCCACATTATGAGACAGATGAATGGCGTGTCTGGGGCTTGGCAGACAGTGATGGAACAGCAGTGTATACACAGATGTATACATTTCCTCTTATATGAACCTGCTGTCCTGCCCACCAACAGCTCTCATGACATTACTGTACGTGTTGTGGTGGATTGCTACAAATGAAACCAGTTGGAACATGTGGTGCTTCAAGTGTAGTGTTGTGTATAAACGGGGAATTACTGGTTGGTTCTTACTAATAAAATAGTGTAGGTAAGATAATGAGCAAACAATAGTCTTGTAGTGGGTTTTTCTGGGGGAGGGTGTTATTGTCTGTCAGTAGTCATTACATGTCACTGTTCCTTTAGCGTTCTGCTGTTGTTATAGTTGTTGTTGATGTTGTTGGTGAAGCTGGAGTCTAAAGGAGTATAAAGTCGGAGTCAGGAAGAGGACAAAGTCACATGAGAGAGAGGTCCACCGTTTCCCAGGAGTGGGTGGCGCCTGTTTGTGTGATCAACACTGAAGAGGCGGAGCTGAGGAAGAGTAGTGGGTGTGGTAGAGGAGTAATTAAGGTTGGCTAAGAGGGGCTGAGTGGAAGGGGAGGCTAGCAATGTGCACATTAGTCCTGGGTTCAGCAGTATGTATATTACTATAATGTTACTGTAATCCAGTATAAATCAGATAGATATAGACAGAGAGGTGCTCATCAGTCCTGGGTTCATGGGTGGTAGGAGGCTCTCAGCATTTTGTATATTACAATAATATTACTGTGATATTTCTGTGTAAATTTACTGTAATCAGACAGACAGATATAGATGTGTCAGTCCAGTGCTGGTGGAGGGAACCAAGGTTGATGCATTGATACGTAAATACTGCGTGACTGAGTGTGAGAGTGACTGTCCACTCCTCCTCCTTCCCGTCTTCACTTCTCTCTCCTCCTCCCTCTCACACTCAGTCCTCTCTCCTCCTCCCATCCTCCCACGATCTTGCCCTTCTTCCTCCGTACATCCCCCTCACTCCTCCTCTTCCCCTTGTCTTCCTCCTCTTCTCACCCAGTCCTCCTCACTACTCCACGTTACACCACAGTGTTCCTCTGTCTGTAGGGCGGGGGCGGTAGCACGGTCCCGGGTTTCAGGGCGAACTCTGTCAGGTACTCCTGGTTCTCGGCCACGGCGGGCCGGATACGTCCGTTTTGCCTGTAGAAGAAGCGCGTGCTGCAGTCCTGCAGGTACTCGGGGTTGTGCAGGGTGGCTTTGGGAGGGAGGCTATGCTGCCAGTACTCTGGATTGTCAAACGTCTTGTTCTTGTCTTGTCTGGTCTTCTTGTCCACCATGATGGTGCCTGTGAGACCGGGGTGGAGGGTGTACCCGGGGTGGGAAGGGTGACCTGGGTGCAGGATGTGCCCTGGGTGAGGGCCGGCTGCGCCGAGCCCCGGAGGTGCAGCGTATCCCGGTTGTGCGGAGACAGCGTGGGCGTTGGCTGCCTGGACGCTGTGGGAGGGGTTCCCTGCCTGGGTGGTGCCTGATTGGCCAGCAGTGACGCCAGTGGTGCCTGGTTGGCTGGTAAGGGTGGCGAGGATAGCGTTGTGTCCCCCAGGGACTCCGTTCTTTTTCAGGGTATAATCGGTGTAGTCTCCCTCTCCTGGCCCTGGTCCTCCGGGGTTGTGGAAGGTGTTGAGGTAGAGGGGCTCGTTGACGTATTCGTCATCCACTCTGGGGCCGGAGCCGGCCTGCTGGGGACCTATGGGGGCCACCTGTCAAGTCAAAGTTTAGTTAAAGTGCATTCAAATAGCTAGATAGTAATAACATAGACTATCTTAAAACACTTCTATGTGTTTGGGTAGTAGATATCATAAAACAACGACTTAGACTCGTTAGGAATAACATGAGATCACTACACTCAACACATCAAAGTAGAAAAAAGGGGGGGCAATGTCGACAACAGTAGAAAACTGCATACACATTTAGGGGCGGCAGGGTAGCCTAGTGGTTAGAGCGTTGGACTAGTAACCGAAAGGTTGCAAGTTCAAATCCCCGAGCTGACAAGGTACAAATCTGTCGTTCTGCCCCTGAACAGGCAGTTAACCCACTGTTCCTAGGCCGTCATTGAAAATAAGAATTTGTTCTTAACTGACTTGCCTGGTTAAATAAAGGGAAAAGAAAAAAAAAAGGTGCAAATAGTCCATACGTAATATTCCAAATAGTCCATACGTAATATTCCAAATAGTCCATACGTAATATTCCAAATAGTCCATACGTAATATTCCAAATAGTCATAAAAAAGTCCACCTGGTAGGGGTTACAGCTGTCCAGGGTCAGGGTGTCTCCGTTCCTCCGGCGCGTCACGAACGGGTTCTCCTCCACAGGGTTGAGATAGTCTGTTAGAGAGGGGGAAAGAACGAGAGACAGAGGGGAAGGAAAGAACGAAAGAAAGAAAGAAAGAAAAAGAAAGTAAGAGAGAGAGGTTAGAGGCTTTCAGGATGAACAGAAGGTTTGGTATATTTTGATCTCCCTCAGCCTCTATGTGTGCGTGTGTACGATGTGTTGTGCTCTAGGCCTTCGTCTTTACAGCTCTCTGGATCAAAGGGTGAGGAAGAGGAGGAGATGATGAAACCTGGTTCTGACATCACTAGCTACACTACAGAACAGTACACCCCCCTGGTAACAGATGAGGCAAAGGATCATTTCAAAGGATCAGAAGAGGAGTCTTTCACCTATTTTCGCTTTTCTGAACTTTTATCTTCTTTCTAACTGGAACAGTTAATGCAAAGTTTCCGAACCAGAAGTTCAAAAATACAACAAAAACCAAAGTGTGTTGCTATGGATAAAAGCTTTTTCAAAGCAGACAAGACATCATAAACAGTTAAGAAGTGCTTCCTGTTGTACATGACATTACCTGAGGAAAACACTGAATAGTGAAGATATGTTGTACCTGAGGAGGCCTTCTCCCTCATAGCGGTCAGGTATCCATCCTGGTCTGTGTCTCCTCTAGCTCCTCTCTCCCCCAGCATGATGGTGGGGTCTGCACTGTAGCGCTGTCCACTGCTGTCCTCCCCTGGACCTGAGGCTAAATAACAATAATGTAATTCATTTCTATAGCGCTTTTCATTACAGAGGAATCTCAACGCAACGATCTGCGTAGGCAAAATAACACAAACAAACAAGACAAAATATATGGAAGAATCAAGGAAGTTAAAATAACTGCTAAAAGAGGTGTCACCTGGGGCTCCGCCTTGTCCTGGAGGTCCCGCAGGCCGGGGTGAGGCCTGCTTCCTCAGGGTGCCGTTACAGCGCTGATCCTCGAAACGTTTATCCTCTTGGCCGCTGCCGCCTTGCCCCCCTACAGACGGGTCCCCTGGGGGCCTGCACCCTGGGACTGCAGACAGGGACAGCACCCGTGGGATGGTCCCCATGGTACCCAACATGTCTTCCATGCTGAAACTAGGGTCTTGGTACAAAAACTGGTTCTGTAGAGAGAGACACAAGAAGAGAGAGAGGAGACAAAAGAGAGATGTTTTCATATACAGTATACACACACCGCTGTGGTATAGGTAACGCCTGGTACACAAACTGGTTCTGTAGAGAGAGACACAAGAAGAGAGAGAGAGAGGAGACAAAAGAGAGAGGTTTTCATATACAGTATACACACTGCTGTGGTATAGGTAACGCCTGGTACACAAACTGGTTCTGTAGAGAGAGACACAAGAAGAGAGAGAGAGAGGAGACAGAAGAGAGAGGTTTTCATATACAGTATACACACACCGCTGTGGTATAGGTAACGCCTGGTACACAAACTGGTTCTGTAGAGAGAGACACAAGAAGAGAGAGAGAGAGGAGACAGAAGAGAGAGGTTTTCATATACAGTATACACACACCGCTGTGGTATAGGGTATAGTAACGCCTGGTACACAAGAAGAGAGAGAGAGGAGACACTAACTGGTTCTGTAGAGAGAGACACAAGAAGAGAGAGAGAGAGAGAGAGAGGAGACAGAAGAGAGAGGTTTTCATATACAGTATACACACACCGCTGTGGTATAGGTAACGCCTGGTACACTAACTGGTTCTGTAGAGAGAGACACAAGAAGAGAGAGAGAGAGAGAAGAGAGAGGTTTTCAGACAGAAGAGAGGTTCTGTAGAGAGACACAAGAAGAGAGAGAGAGAGAGAGGAGACAGAAGAGAGAGGTTTTCATATACAGTATACACACACCGCTGTGGTATAGGTAACGCCTGGTACACAAACTGGTTCCGTAGAAAGAGACACACAGGGACAAATACGTTTAATACAGATTCCTGTGTGTTGGTACTTGGTTTAAGGGAGTGTTCAAGAGTATTCGTTCAAGGGAGATGAGAGTCCCCTCTGTGAACTTTCTCGTCCCTCCTCTTCCCTCCTCCCCCATTCTCTCTCCTACCATCTCTTCCTGCAATCTATCCCCCTCCTGTGGGTGAGTGGTCTCTACCCTCCATCACCCTCCTTCCCCACCTGATCTCTCAGTCTCAGCGGTGGTCTGCATGTGTGTAGTCAGCACTCACTGAGGAAAACAGACTCTCTCTCACGCTGTGTACCCTCAACCCTATAGCTACTTTCTCACAAACACTTCTCCTCTCTGTAGCCTACCTGCCACTTATGAAGCATAGTACAAATAAATGAGGTGATTAGTTCAAAAAGACACATGAACATAGAACATATGTGTAAATATATTTTAAACTATATTTTACTGAGCTGTCAATCACAATTTGAAATGTTCCCAAGCCACAGCCGCAGCCAGGCCTCCAACTGACAGAGCAGCCCTTACAATTTTGAGAAGGATGTCACCACCAAAATGCTTTCTCGTGGATAATGGCATTTTCTTTGATTATATATTCATTACATTGGTTTAAAATATGTTTTTAACCTGGTGGGTGACAGAGGAAGATAATTTATTCAACTGCAAGCAAGAGATTTAATCAAGATTACTAACATAGCTAGCTAGCTCCTTTTTTGTTGTTGCTTGCCACCAATGTGCAGTGTGACTCACCAAGGTAAAAATGGTTTTGAAAATTAAAGTTGAGTAGAGTTCAGTTCAGTTCAGTGGAGTTAATGTCATGTATGTATTAGATATACAATACTTTAATTGCCAAAGTTATTGTTAAATGTTCTTGGCTAGCCAAGCAATGTGTTGCTTGCTTGCTAATTTAGCATGCTTTAGTGACCCGGGTGTCTCTGATAGAATTGGCTAGCTCGAATTGGGAGCCTCAGCTGTCTATGGACAGACCAGTGCCAATGTAAGTAGTATTTTGTATCACTTAGCTAGCTAGTCCTCAATGTGTTCATGAACATTAAACCATTTATTTATTCTTCATCTTGTGTGGAATTGTTTCACTGACTTTCTGTCTCTGCATTATCTACAGGGGAGTCTGCAATGGACCCTGGAGGTGAAGGAATCTGCATTGTAAGTATCAATTTGATGTTCATGAACGTTAACCCCTAATTCTTCATCTTGTGTGGAATGTTTTCACTGACTCTGTTTCTGCATTATACACAGGTTAACTGTCAACTTGTGAGTGTGAAAATGGACATCGCAGGTGAAGGAAGCTGCATTGTAAGTATAACGTTGATATTCCAAGGCAAATTACATATGTTAAGTGCACATACATTGTAGGTCATTTGTACATGATATTTTGTGTTTCAGATGCGACCTTCCAGTGACTCCCATGACACAATTCAACAATGGACCAAGTTATTTGAGCAAAAACAAGATTATTGAAAGCACTCTTTAAGTTGTCAGTTATGAGTCCTTCATTCAAACTTTTCAAAGTATACCACAGCATTCTATTATGATTTTGTGCTGAACTTTGTCAGGTCAAAAGCAACATTTTCCATTCATTAAAATACATGCCAACATATATCAAACATTTTATGAAATATATTTTGTAATATATTTTACTAGCTACCACAGCATGCTGTCAAATTTGACCAAATGTAACTTTTTGATCAAGAAGTAGAGTGATGGAGTGCTGCATCAGATGACCTGTCCTCCACCATCACCCGACCTCAACCCAACTGAGATGGTTTGGCACGAGTTGGACCGCACAGTGAAGGAAAAGCAGCCAACTTTTGCTCAGCACATGTGGGATTTCCTTAGCTAGTTGAGATAATGCCAAGAGTGTGCAAAGCTGTCATCAAGGCAAAGGGTGGCTACTTTGAAGAATCTCAAATATATTTGTTTAACACTTTTTTGGTTACTACATGATTAAATATGTGCTATTTCATAGTGTTGATGTATTCACTACTTTCTACAATGTAGAAAATAGTACAAATAAAGAAAAACCCTGGAATGAGTAGGTGTGTCCAAACTTTTGACTGGTACTGTACATACATTTTTTTATACACACATATATATATATATACGTATGTACATATAAAACATAAACATATATATATATACAGTGCATCCGGAAAGAATTCATGCCCCTTTACTTTTTCCACATTTTGTTACATTTCCCTTATTCTAAAATGGATGAAATATTGTTTTCCTCTTCATCAATCTACACGCAAAAACAGGTTTTTAGAAATTTTAACAAATGTATTAAAAATTCAAAACTGAAATATGACATTTACATAAGTATTCAGACCCTTTACTCAGTACTTTGTTGAAGAACTTTTGGTAGTGATTACAGCCTCAAGTCTTCTTGGGTATGACTACAAGCTTGGCACACATGTATTTGTGGAGTTTCTCCCATTCTTCTCTGCAGATCCTCTCAAGAGGTTGTCAGGTTGGATGGGGAGTGTCGCTGCACAACTATTTTCGGGTCTCTCCAGAGATGTTCGATGGGGTTCAAGTCTGGACTCTGGCTGGGCCACTCAAGGACATTCAGAGACTTGTCCCGAAACCCCTCCTGCATTGTCTTGGCTGTGTGCTTAGGGTCATTGTCCTTTTGGAAGGGGAACCTTTGCCCCAGTCTGAGGTCATGAGTACTCTGGAGCATGTTTTCATCAAGGATCTCTCTGTACTTTGCTCTGTTCATCTTTCCCTCAATCCTGGCTAGTTTCCGAGTCCCTGCAGCTGAAAAACATCCCCACAGCATGATGCTGCCACCACCATGCTTCACTGTAGGGATGGTGCCTGGTTTCCTCCAGATGTGATGCTTGGCATTCAGGCCAAAGATTTCAACCTTGGTTTCATCAGACCAGATACTCTTGTTTCTCATGGTCTGAGTCCTGTATGTGCCTTTTGGCAAACTCCACGCTTGCTGTCATGTACCTTTTACTGAGGTGTGGCTTCCGTCTGGCCACATAAAAGCCTGATTGGTGGAGTGCATGCAGAGATGGTTGTCCTTCCTTGTCCTATGGTTTCCTCCATCTCCACATAGGAACTCTGGAGCTGTTTCAGAGTGGCCATGACGTTCTTGGTCACCTCTCTGACCAAAGCCCTTCTCCCCCGATTGATCAGTTTGGCTGGAAGGCCAGCTCTAGGAAGAGTCTTGGTGGTTCCAAACTTCTTACATTTAAGAATGATGGAAGCCACTGTGTTCTTGGGGACCTTCAATGCTGCAGACATTTTTTTAGTACCCTTCCCCAGATCTGTGCCTCGACACAATCATGTCTCGGCGATCGACAGAGAATTCCTTCGACCCCATGGCTTGGTTTTTGCTCTGACTTTCACTGTCAACTGTGGGACCTTATATAGACAGGCGTATGCCTTTCCAAATAATGTCCAATCAATTGTATTTACCACGGGCGGACTCCAATCAATCTGTAAAAACATCTCAAGGATGATCAATGGAAACAGGATGCACCTGAGCTTAATTTGCGAGTCTCATAGCAAAGGTCTGAATACTTTAAAAAAAAAAAAACTTTTTGCAAAAATGTTTCCGCTTTGTCAGTATAGGGTATTGTGTGTAGTTTGATGAGGAACATTTAAAAATATATATATTTTAGAATAAGGCTGTAACGTAACAAAATGTGGAAAAAGGGAAGGGGTCTGAATACTTTCTGAATGCACTGTATATGGTTATCTGTAATTTACATATAAGTTCATACATGTACATATTATTTTTCTGTAAGGCTCCTCCTCCTCTCTTCCTTCTCCCATCAACTCCTCTAAATTTCCTTTCTTTCTCCTCTCACGAGAACAGACTCCAGACCTCACGCTGTGTACCCTTCAGCCTATAACTACTCCTCCTCTGACAACTCCTCACATCACCTCACCTCCTCCTTCCTCATCTTTTCTATCCCCCATATCAACACACTAAATACTGTAGGTCTTGGTTTTAAGTAGCCCTAGAGCATACAGTGGCAAGAAAAATGATGTGAACCCTTTGGAAATACCTGGATTTACGCATAAATTGGTCATACAATTTGATCTGATCTTCATCTAGGTCACAACAACAGACAACTAACAACACAAATAATTATACGTTTCATGTCTTTATTGAACACACTGGGTAAACATTCACAGTGCAGGGTGGAAATAGTATGTGAACCCTTGCATTTAATAACTGGTTGAGCCTCCCTTGGCAGCAATAACCTTAACCAAATGTTTTCTGTAGTTGCGGATCAGACCTGCACAATGGTCAGGAGGAATTTTGGACCATTCCTCTTTACAAAATTGTTACAGTTCAGCAATATTCTTGGGATGTCTGGTGTGAACTGCTCTCTTGACATCATGCCATAGCATCTCAATCGGGTTGAGGTCAGGACTCTCGACTGGGCCGCTCCAGAAGGCGTATTTTCTTCTGTTGTTGATTTACTTCTTTGTTTTGGGTCGTTGTCCTGTTGCATCATCCAACTTCTGTTGAGCTTCAATTGGTGGACAGATAACCTAACATTCTCCTGCAAATGTCTTGATAAACTTGGGAATTAATTTTTCCGTCAAGCAGCAAAGCAGCCCCAACCCATGATGTTCCCTCCACCATACTTTACAGTTGGGATGAGGTTTTGATGTTGTGTTGTGTGTTCCTTCCAAACAACTCAACTGTAGTTGAAAACGTTTGTTTTGCTGTGGAACATGGAACAACATCCAGGTGCACTTTTGCAAACTTCAGCAATGTTTTTTTGGACAGCAGTGGCTTCTTCCGCGGTGTCCTCCCATGAACACTATTCTTGTTTAGTGTTTTACGTATCGTAGACTCGTCAACAGAGATGTTAGCATGTTCCAGAGATTTCTGTAAGTCTTTAGCTGACACTCTAGGATTCTTCTTAACCTCGTTGAGCATTCTGCACTGTGCTCTTGCAGTGATCTTTGCAGGACGTCCACTCCTAGTGAGAGTAGCAACAATGCAGAACTTTCTCCATTTATAGACAATTGGTCTTACCGTGGACTGATGAACATCAAGACTTTTAGAGATACTTTTGTAACCCTTTCCAGCTTTATACAAGTCTATAATTTTTTTAAAATCTTAGGTCTTCTGAGATCTCTTTTGTTCGAGGCATGGTTCACATCAGGCAATGCTTCTTGTGAATAGCCAACTCAGCATGGCAGCTCTAACCAACATCTCCAATCTCGTCTCATCGATTGGACTCCAGGTTAGCTGACTCCTGACTCCAATTAGCTTTTGGAGAAGTCATTAATCTAGGGGTTCACATACTTTTTCCAACCTACACTGTGAATGTTTAAATGATGTATTCAATATAGACAATACAAATACAATAATTTGTGTGTTAATATTTTAAGCACACTATTTTTGTCTATTGTTGAGATGTAGATGAAGATCAGATCAAATTTGATGACCAATTTATGCAGAAATCCAGGTAATTCCAAAGGGTTCACATACTTTTTCTTGCCAAATCTGCCTATGTATGTACTGTATGTTGTGATAATTTACACTGCAGTTACAACCTGAGAAGTGAATTTCAGTGCCACAGATGAGTGAAACCCACATGGGAAATCAAACACAATATATTGAAACAGACATACATTAGAAGAAATGCTTTTAAGATATAATTTAATGGAGTTTATCATGAAGGGGATCCGGGATACATTATGGAGTTCTGTGAAAAATTCAAATCATTTCAAAATGTATAGCTCAGCGTGCCCTTTGTCTACGGTTGAATAAGACTGGTATTTAAATATCAGAGAGCATTTTGTAGCCAGGCTTCTAGGGAAAGAAGAGGTTAGGGGAAAAACTAGCATGTTGAATAGAGTAGGATAGAATAGAAAATAATAGAATAGAATGGAATACAATAGAATAAGATAGAATATAATAAAATGTAATATAATGAAAAATAAGGGGCATTCTGTGTACAGGGATTCACCCTGTTAGAGTTGATGTGTGGGTAGGCCAGCAGAGATAAGAGAAGAGAGGAGGGGAGGAGAGAGAAGAGGGGAGAGGAGAGGAGAGAAGTGGGGAGAGGAGAGGAGAAGAGGGGAGAAGAGAGGAGAAGAGGGGAGAAGAGAGAAGAAGAGGGGAGAGCCTTACCCTGTTGGAGTCAACACGTGTCCTGGGTGTGTACGCCAGCGGTGGGATATTAAAGGCGTGAGGAACCAGGTACTCCTCAGCATCCATCAGATCCTCCAGCTCCTCCTCATCCAGCAGGCTCTGGAAGAACTTACTGTCGTTGGGGCTGGGCAGCTTCATACGGTCATCACCCTGGAGGAGGAGGGAGAGAGAGAGAGACCAATTACTCCTCGTACACTTAGAATGTCATTTATTTTGGTTTGCAAAACATATATCAACAAGATGTGCCTTTGAATCCCAGATGACGACACAAACTATCCTGGTCATTCACTCTACTCCCCAGGATAAGGAGGGGTGTTCGAGGGGAAGGTAAGGTACGGTAAGGTAACTCACCTGGATGACCAGATAACGCTGAGGGTCCCGGGCCATCCTACAGAACTCTGCAGCTAGCTCCTTGAACTTGGGCCTGCTGTCTGCATCTATCATCCAACCTGGAAAAGACACAGGGAGAGCTTTAGATATAGAGCCATGGATAAGGTATACTGAAGGAGGATGTCCCAGTGTGCTGGTTGAGCTGGGCTTCCGTATGTAGGTTACAGATCTTGTCATACTTTTGTGTTAGATTTGAATTATATGGTTGATTTAAAAAAAAGTTACATTTTCTGATTATCAAATGTCCTTTTCTCAAAACCTATCACCTGCACAGCCATGTTAGTGTGTTCGTCTGCCAAGTTCCACAGACACGCAACCAATACCGCACCAAAGCAATCACTTGTGTGTCCTCTGTGCTACTCTACCAGATTGAAAGAGTGAAGGAGAGGAAGAGAGAGAGAGACATGGTGACCTCCCCTAATCCTGTCCTGGCAGTCTGGTTTAATGAGCAGGGGCATTGGGTACAGGATCATGGAGGAAGGTGACAGAGGTTGTTGGTCAGTCAGTGACACCCTAGGCCCAATGTGTGAGGGAGGGGCCACAGCCAGAGGAGAGAGGGGCCAGAGAAGCGGCACAGTACAGCCAGGAAACACCAGGGTAGTGCTCTCTGCGTGGACAGGGTGTGTGCTGGACATGGGGGCATAGTGCCGTCTGAGACCCTACCCTATACTGCTGGGGTCAGAGCAGCACGGTCATGTGGGAATGTGTGCGTGTGAGAGAGAAGAGAGAAGAGAGAGAGAGAGAGAAAGAAGTTATACAGGGTAGCTTACATTTGACCATGACCATGTATACATCTATGGTGCAGATGGGAGGTTGGGGAAGACGCTCTCCTTTCTCCAGCAGGTCTGGGATGTCCCGGGTCGGGATGCCATCATAGGGCTTCCCCCCAAATGTCATCAATTCCCAAATGGTCACCCCTGAGAAGAGGTGTAAAGTTATAATAGAATATAATAGATACAAACTGTAAGATTTCACCAGAGCATTCACATGACCGTGTAAAAAAGACAGAATTAAGACACATTGATTGATTGATGTGAGTGTCCAGTCGTACCGTAGCTCCAGACATCACTCTGGTGTGTAAACTTCCTGTAGTGGATACACTCCAAGGCCATCCACTTGATTGGCATCTGTAGTTATGGAGACAGATACAGTGGGGTCTGAAAGTATTGACACCCTTGATAAAGATGAGCAATAATGACTATATAAAATAAACAATTCAAATATATTGTGTGCTCACAAGAATTGGGAAATTATTTTATTTTATACTAATACAGTTGCTCAGAGAAATAAATGTTGTTTAACAAGTACTATTTTTATTTTCTCAAAAAGGTAGCAGTAAAAATGATTGACACCCCTAAACATTTGTATTTAAAGTAATCAAAAGTGTTGTATTTGGTTGCATATTCCTAGCACGCAATGACTACATCAAGCTTGTGACTCTACAAACTTGTTGGATGCATTTTCAGTTCGTTTTGTTTGTGTTTCAGATTATTTTGTGCCCAATATAAATGAATGGTAAATATCCACAATAACTGCCTTGTTGACATAATACTTACAGGATATTAGCAAATGGCACACAAACAGTTTAGTGAAGGTTAAGTTGATGCCAAATGGCACACAAACAGTTTAGTGTAGGTTAAGTTGATGCCAAATGGCACACAAACAGTTTAGTGAAGGTTAAGTTGATGCCAAATGGCACACAAACAGTTTAGTGAAGGTTAAGTTGATGCCAAATGGCACACAAACAGTTTAGTGAAGGTTAAGTTGATGCCAAATGGATCACGTAAACAAATATTGGGTGACTTTTAGTCCCTTTTCAGACTAATTTGGATCGGAACACTGCTGTATAACAGTTTGCTCTTCCTCTAAATGGATCGTTGGCACTGGTAAAACAGGAAGTGTCACGAGAGAAAAATACATAATTAAGAAATATGTTTGGCAAGAATTGGACATCATGGGCTGATTACAGATGAAGGATCTTAATTTGAGGCAGTTTGCAACAGCAGGAATATTCTCAGCAATAAAATGAAGATGCTACACCTGTAAGTTCTGAACTAAAGACCATGCTCATTAGAGTCTCCATGCAATGTTTTGTCCAGAACTAGGCTTGACCTCCAGAAAACCAGACATCCCCTGTTATTGGTAATGGTGAGATGTTAGCATGCTTTCGGGGTGTGATCATTGACCCTCTCAAACGTTCTCAAAAAGCTATTTTCATGGAGTTCACATTTCTTGTGGCCACCACCCCCATCAAAGTTACTCATCCCTGCACTACGGTATAGAGAATACACACATCTAGAAGAATACAGGGACAGAGAACAGACAGAGGAGCATCAAAACAGTAGGCAGAAATAGATTCCCTTTTTCTCTAAGTATTTTCGGGCCATGCTTACCTTGCCCCCGTCAGCGTTGTACTCCTTCTCATTGACGTCCAGCAACCGAGCCAGACCAAAGTCAGTGATCTTGATGTGGTTGGGGGACTTGACCAGCACGTTACGGGCAGCCAAGTCCCTGTGCACCAGTCTCCGCTCTTCCAGATACATCATACCCTGCAAGAAACATACCAACAAACACTGTTACTGAACAGTGAAGAAACATTGTCATCAATATCGCCATTGTCATCATCATTATCATCATCTTCATCATTACCACCATCATCTTCATGGCTGGTATCATCATCATGATCATCATCATCATGAACTACAACATCACATCTCTTTTTGTAGTGATGGGCTTTCCTGGCTCTTTTCAGTGAGCCGGCTCTTTTGGCTCCCAAACGGCTCTTTAAAAAAATATATGTTTTGTACAGTTTGTGGTAGTTTGACTATGACTGGTGTTAAAACAATTCTAATAAAATGATTCAATGAAATCATACTCTACCTTAACCACAATGTATTTAAAAATGCATTGGTTTGTTATGAAAAAGAATGCTATTAAACATTTGCATTTAAAGTATAACTTTTTAATGTATATGAACAAAGTGCATATAAATGTAACAATTGAAAACGAATACAATCTGAACAACATAATAATAGAATATTGCACCATATCAAAGAAAAAAACATTAAACTGGTCCCTCTTTTCTCTCTCTTCTTTATTGCCATGTTATAACCAGCAGCACACACCAATGCTGACCATATTTTGCTTTTATGAGATTTGCATTCTGAAATACAAGCTGCCTCACTTTTGAGGGCTGATGTGGTTTCTTCTCTCAGTAATTATTTGTCCCGTTTTCGAGAAGACCCTCTCAGAGGGAACGGATGTGGCCACTATGCAGAGTCTCCCTGTCATGACATTAGTAAGCCATCGGGAGACAGAGGCCTCATTCTTCCACCAGCTCAGAGGATCTGCAGATCTATGGAGGAGGTGCTCCTCCAAATAAGATCAGACATCCATTATGACATCTGCTGAGGGATTCCTTCGTGCTGCATCCCCAGTTGCTCTCTCGTCAAAAAGCATCCAAACAGCAGATGTTTGTGGCACTACTGCTGATGCTTCTGCTCCATCTGATCCCTCTTCTTCCTGTTGCCCTGGTGCTTGAGCCAAATGACTGCTGGGGCTGTTCCTCCCTGCTGCTGAGGTTATTCTTTGAAGAGCCTCATCAATCGCTCTGGCATCACTGAAGGCTAACTTCTTAAACCTGGGGTCAAGTGCAGTGGTTTCTGATAGCACGTGATTATATTCCATTCTGTAGAACTTTCTGTCCATTGATGAACATAGGGTGTCCATCAACTCTGTCACATGTCCTGGGGTTACATTTGCTTCTCTCTGGCGGCTGGCTGTGATTCGCTGCAGACCCTTAAGAGAGAGATCAGTAACATTAGTTCAGGTTCATATTTTGTCAACTGATACTACATTCTCATCTACTGCTCATACAGTTGAAGTGGGAACATACACTTAGGTTAGGTAACATACACTTAGGTTGGAGTCATTATAACTCGTTTTTCAACCACTCCACACATTTCTTGTTAACAAACTATAGTTTTGGCAAGTCGGTCAGGACATCTACTTTGTGCATGACACAAGTAATTTTTCCAACAATTGTTTACAGACAGATTATTTCACTTATAATTCACTGTATCACAATTCCAGTGGGTCAGAAGTTCACATACACTAAGTTGATTGTGCCTTGGAAAATTACGAAAATTATTTCTTTAGAAGCTTTTGATAGGCTAATTGACATAATTTGAGCCAATTGGAGGCGTACCTGTGGATGTATTTCAAGGCCTACCTTCAAACTCAGTGCCTCTTTGTTTGACATCATGGGAAAATCAAAAGAAATCAGCCAAGACCTCAGAAAAAAATTGAAGACCTCCACAAGTCTGGTTCATCCTGAAGGTACCACGTTCATCTGTACAAACAATAGTACACAAGTATAAACACCATGGAACCACGCAGCCATAATACCGATCAGGAAGGAGACGCGTTCTGTCTCCTAAAGACGAACGTACTTTGGTGCAAAAAGTGCAAATCAATCCCAGAACAACAGCAAAGGACCTTGTGAAGATGCTGAAGTATCTATATCGACAGTAAAACAAGTCCTATATTGACATAACCTGAAAGGCCGCTCAGCAAGGAAGAAGCCACTGCTCCAAAACCGCCATAAAAAATCCAGACTACGGTTTGCAACTGCACATGGGGAATGGTACTTTTTGGAGAAATGTCCTCTGGTCTGATGAAACAAAAATAGAACTGTTTGGCTATAATGACCATTGTTATGTTTGGAGGAAAAAGGTGGAGGCTTGCAAGCCGAAGAACACCATCCCAACCGTGAGGCAATGGGGGAGGGCAACATCATGTGGGGGTGCTTTACTGCAGGAGGGACTGGTGCACTTCACAAAATAGATGGCATCATGAGGTAGGGAAATGATGTGGATATATTGACGCAACATCTCAAGACATCAGTCAGGAAGTTAAAGCTTGGTCGCAAATGGGTCTTCCAAATGGACAATGACCCCAAGGATACTTCCAAGTAGTAGTAAAATAGCTTAAGGACAACAAAGTCAAGGTATTGAGGTTGCCATCACAAAGCCCTGACCTCCATCCCATAGAAAATTTGTGGGCAGAACTGAAAAAGTGTGTGTAAGCAAGGAGGCCTATATACCTGACTCAATTACACCAGCTCTGTCAGGAGGAATGGGCCAAAATACATCCAACTCATTGTGGGAAGCTTGTGGAAAGCTACCCGAAGTGTTTGACCCAAGTTAAACAATTTAAAGGCAATGCCACCAAATACTAATTGAATGTATGTAAACTTCTGACCCGCTGGGAATGTGATGAAAGAAATAAAAGCTGAAATAAATAATTATCTCTACTATTATTCTGACATTTCACATTAAAATGAAGTGGTGATCCTAACTGACCTAAGACAGGGAATTTCTACTAGGATGTCAGGAACTGTGAAAAACTGAGTTTAAATGTACTTGGCTAAGGTGTATGTAAACTTCCCACTTCAACTGTAAATAATACTGGATTAAATAATGATGTAGTAATAACTGCTTATTGTACCTCTCTCCACTGATCTCCACAGTGACCTGCTCAAAGGGTTCCAGGACTCTGCACACTTCCTCCACCACCTCCCATTCCTCTTGGGTCAGAGCATCAACAGGTGCATTGACAATGGCCAAGGTAGAGATGATGGCATCTTTTGACTCAAGAAACAGCTTCAACATATAAAATGTTGAATTCCACCTTGTAGTGCAGTATTGTTTAGGCCTCTGCTCAGCCATCCCCATCTGGTGTTGTGTAGACTTTAGTTTTTCAGCACCTACTGTGCTCCTGTGGAAGTTCTCTGAGGTGTGCCTGTCACTGAACTCAAAGCAGTCCAGAAGACAGTGTTGTGTCTTTGGCTATGCCGGATTAAGTGATATGACATGCTATTCTATAAAATCCTTTCTCCGTAATTAATATTACCTGATTGAGCTAATCATGTAAATGTAATTAACTAGAGAGTCGGGGCACCATGAAATAATATTTATAGAGCTGTTATCTTCCGAATAAACTCTTAAAGACCTAGTAATATTTTACATCAATAGCAGTCAATATTCATTGTCACCTTAATTCCATCTCATCTGAAAGTTGTAAATTCTTGGTTATCTGCACGAACCCTGGCTAACAAGTTGAATCAGCTATACAAAATTGGGTTTAATTATTTATTTACTAAATACCTAACTAATCAGACAGAATTACACATACACATAGTTAATCATAACTTGATTACACATTACGTCATAAAGGAAAACGTCCCTGGCAGGCGGAACAGATATGGCAGCTTGTTACACAAAAGAAAAGGGGCTGGGTTTGAGTGAAAGAGCGGGAAGACTGAGGAAAAATGGGCAAAGCTGTGCTATCGTAAATACAATATCTTACGCATTCTAAATTACCGCCCATTTGGAAAAGGAAAATGCAATAAATATTTACTCTGAGCTGCGCTTCGGTAGGTTGGTGGTAGATGGAAGGTTGTGTTGCCCAACCGAGTCCTTTGTCCTTTAAAGAATGTCTCTGTTGGTCAATTGGATACGTTGTAGTAACGTCGTTGGGTGATAGACAGAATACTCTGTCTGTTCCTTCCTAACCCTCGTTTGCCACTGCTGTTGCTAACTCAACGGCTAGGAGGTATCACTTCTGTAGTGAATAAGAGTTCAAAGTTCATACCATTCGCAACCAAAGCTCACGCTGATGTTGGAGTTTATGTCATCTTATCATTGATGAGAATGTCTCAGATGACAACCGAACTGACATCATATTCATTAAGTACCACCGCATATGTTCAATTGGTCGGATTACCAGAATATAGTTCATTTTCTCCCACCTTCTGATGTTCCCAGAATCTCTATGTTAACCAAGGGTTTTGCAAATATAACATCAGTAGGGTAGAGAGAGGAAAAAGGGGGGAAGAGGTATTTATGACTGTCATAAACCTACCCCCAGGCCAACGTCATGACAACAGCTAGACATCGAAAAATCTTCAATGAAGTGACATGTAACCGACATGTAAGAAGTGGTTACCCTTGATGTCCAGCAGTCAGTGGTAAGGCAAACTGCAGTAGCTTTTTGGACTCTTTCCCGCACTGAAGCCCGTGTGCTCTCATACAGTTGTGGAATAAGTGATTTTGAAAGTGTTTTCCTGCTTGGAATTGTGTACATTGGATTTAGTCTATTGCTATAATTTCTATAAAAAAAACTCTGTCCTCCACGATCGAAAATGGCTGGAAATCGGTGGAAATCATTTTAGCCAATTCAATATCAATTTGACCTTGTTTTGTTACAGACATAGACTTTGGCATAAACTGGTCCATAGAAGAATGTGTTGCTGTGGGTTGCGGAGTAGGCCTACTTGAATGAGTGGATACATCTCCACGTGTGGAGGTGCTGGCTCCACCACTATCACTAGCAGGCCTGCTAGTTTCTCGAAGCTCCACTACAGCTAGCTTCACAGTTGGGTGCACAGTTGGCACATGCCGGTGTAGGTTGTGAGTAGAACCGGCTTTATATGAGATTTTGTTTTGGCAAATTCTACACTGTGCTCTAACATTGTCTACATTATTAAAATGCATCCAAATGCTACTGTGCTTCCGACTCATTTTCCAGATGTTTTTTTCACAGCTGTCCTTCCTCTCTCTACTCAGCTGCTAAGTGTGTGACTGTGAGTGAGTTGGCTCGGCCCTCCTTCATGCATCTGTGGTTCATTGGTTGACAGGAACAACAGGTGAGGCTGTTAGTCTGAGCAGACAGTCAGAACGAATGTGTGTGCAATTGAGCATTTAGGCCTATATTATTTTATTTATTTTTTCGTTCTTTGAATTAGTTAATTCTATTAATTTAAATCTTTGGATTATTCATCTCTTTTTATATTTTTATAAATAGATTCGGCTCTTCTCATATGCGAGCCGGCTCCCAACGTTCACCACTTAGAGCCGACTCGTTCGCGAACGACCCATCACTAATCTTTTGGGCACAAAACGATATCACCAATATCATCAGCTATGCAAAACTTTAATCAACTATCATAATTGATTTGACTCTTCAGAAGGAGAATCCATTTCATAACAGTGTATTGGGGCTCGGCAAAGTGTCATACTTTTTTACTAAACAATTAAAAAATAGCAACTTGAGTCACCACCCTTTAATGAATAGATAGTTTGCAGCGATAAGGCCCGACATAGAGTCTTTCTTTCCCTGATAACGTTTCCTGGTGCAGAAGCACCTATCTGTGTGATAAAACTCCTGAAATTGATTCTGTGGAAGAGCGAACAATACGGGTAATTGATTAACGTGTGTATGGAGGGAGTGTGTAGCAGAGACCCTATACATGGCAACACTGCTACTGTTGTACAATAGCGCTTCTTCTATTTCCTTACGACACTTGAGGTCAGGAGTCCCTGAACCAAGCAGCACCTTCTAATAAAGCTGTATGTGAGCTGCAGTGTTTAACCTAAAAAAAAGTATTGTAGACTGAAGTTCAAAGTAGAGAAGAACAAAAAAGCTACTCAAGAACTTGAGCAGCTCACACAAAGTGAGTGTCCTGCATCTGATGGCAGAGCAGAATGCACACACATATCAATGGAAGGGCATTCAATGCCAAAGTAACAGCAGTGTCTGAACAAATATCGCCTGCGCTATAGAACCGTAGTCCCCATTGTATATCGCTACAAGATTGCCCCAGCCTCTGAAGAATAAGAAAAGCAAATTCACCTATTTAAGTTGGTCTCAGAGTAAGAGAAAGCACGTTGGGGCCAAACAGTGAGCAAACAGAGAACAGGCCTTATTTGAAACCATAACAAATTGGATTTAGGTTGGAATGGGTAGACTGGGGGCTGAGGAGGAGAAGGAGAAGGAGCGTGGAGGTGGTATAAGAGGTGAGATTCCAGTGGTAAGGCTGTCACCACACCGGGCTCATTTGGGCGGGAGAAAGAAGAAAACACACCCTGCTGTCTCCCTCACGCCCCTCTCTTTTTCACCCTCTTACTTTTCTTTCTCCCACTTTCTCTCTCGCTCTCCCTCTGTTTCTCTAAGCAGGGGAACGGGGGAGAGGGGTATTGAAGGGGTGGTGCAGACAGGGCTTCCATACCAAGCAGGCACAACAGGGAAAGGGGAATGACAGCTGTGCGAAAATAGAGAGAAGGAGAGAGAGAGTGAAAGAGAAAGAAAAAGAGAGAAAGAACGAGAGAGAAAGAGAGAGAGAGAAAACAAAACAAGAGAGAGAGGAGACAAGGAAGAGCAGTGTGGAAAGAAAGACAGCGGGCCAATACTAGTGTTGATGTTCTCCGCCAAATTGAAATGAAGTGATAGGCCACGTATAGGGGGATGTGTCTGCTGTGCTACAATGTTCGGGTTCAAACAGGCTTGATCACACACGTACACACGCACACATGCACGTACATAGGTACGCACGCAAGCAAGTACGTATGCACGCACACACATGATAATCCCTGCTATATCCTAACCTTCTTTGAACCCAGTCATCCCAGCCATCTGAAAGAAAAGCATGCTGTCAGATTGTCTTTCCTCTGTTCGTTTGTGCTGTCGATCCACTACAGACCCTTCTCTGACTCTCCCTTTCCCCCTCTCTCTCTCTGCCCCTCTCCCTCTCTCTCCCATTCTCTCTCGATCTCTCTCTTTAACACTGGTTGGCTTCAGTGTGATGAATAGCTCAGCAATAATTGTCCATTAAAAGTGAATTACCTGTGGATTTGGAAGGCTAAACACAGAGGTGGGAATGAAGAGGGAATGGATCTGTTCTGACACAGACAGACAACCATCCGAAATATAGACACTGCTTCACTCTCTGTGTGTTCTTTGGAGCAGGAAGGGAGGATGGGAGGAAGAGAGGAAGAGGATGGGAGGAAGAGAGGATGGGAGGAAGAGAAGAAAAGAGGAAAAGAGGATGGGAGGAAGAGAGGAAGAGAGGATGGGAGGAAGAGAGGAAGAGAGGATGGGAGGAAGAGAGGAAGAGAGGAAGAGAGGAAGAGAGGAAGAGGATGGGAGGAAGAGAGGATGGGAGGAAGAGAAGAAAAGAGGAAAAGAGGATGGGAGGAAGAGAGGAAGAGAGGATGGGAGGAAGAGAGGAAGAGAGGATGGGAGGAAGAGAGGAAGAGAGGAAGAGAGGATGGGAGGAAGAGAGGAAGAGAGGATGGGAGGAAGAGAGGAAGAGAGGATGGGAGGAAGAGAGGAAGAGAGGATGGGAGGAAGAGAGGAAGAGAGGAAGAGAGGATGGGAGGAAGAGAGGAAGAGAGGATGGGAGGAAGAGAGGAAGAGAGGATGGGAGGAAGAGAGGATGGGAGGAAGAGAGGAAGAGAGGATGGGAGGAAGAGAGGAAGAGAGGATGGGAGGAAGAGAGGATGGGAGGAAGGGAGGAAGAGGATGGGAGGAAGAGAGGATGGGAGGAAGAGAGGAAGAGGATGGGAGGAAGAGAGGAAGAGGATGGGAGGAAGAGAGGATGGGAGGAAGAGAGGATGGGAGGAAGAGAGGAAGAGGATGGGAGGAAGAGAGGATAGTAGGAAGAGAGGATGGGAGGAAGAGAGGAAGAGGATGGGAGGAATAGAGGATGGGAGGAGGAGAGGAAGAGAGGATGGGAGGAAGAGAGGATGGGAGGAAGAGAGGATGGGAGGAAGAGAGGAAGAGAGGATGGGAGGAAGAGGATGGGAGGAAGAGAAGAAAAGAGGAAAAGAGGATTGGAGGAAGAGAGGAAGAGAGGATGGGAGGAAGAGAGGATGGGAGGAGGAGAGGAAGAGAGGGAGAGAAGAAGAGAGGATGGGAGGAAGAGAGGATGGGAGGAGGAGAGGAAGAGAGGGAGAGAAGAAGAGAGGATGGGAGGAAGAGAGGATGGGAGGAAGAGAGGAAGAGAGGATGGGAGGAAGAGGATGGGAGGAAGAGAAGAAAAGAGGAAAAGAGGATGGGAGGAAGAGAGGAAGAGAGGATGGGAGGAAGAGAGGATGGGAGGAGGAGAGGAAGAGAGGGTGAGAAGAAGAGAGGATGGGAAGAAGAGAGGAAGAAAGGAAGAAAGGAAGAGAGGAAGAGGTTCTGAGTGTGGTAAGCGGGGGGAGTAGGTGTGTGGCTGTGACTGACAAACTGTGTGTGTTTGTGTGTGTGTGTGTGTCACTGACTAACTGTGTGTGATTGTGTGTGTGTTTAGTGGCAGTCAGCCGGTGTGCGTGAGTCGTGCTGATGGGTCCTGACAGAATCTTATTTGTACATAAATCGCTCTCTCTCTCAGTAATCTCCTCAATTTTCAAGACAATTAAGCAGTGGAAGGAAAATGGATGGCTTGCCAATGCTTGAATGTTAATTACCTAGCACAATGATAGGGTGTGTGTGTGTTTGTGTGTGTTTGTGTGTGTGTGGGGATGGAGATGGGGAGTGAAGTGTTTAGGATTGGAAGTGAGGGACCGAGCTGAGCGGTGGAGGACGTGCAGACACTTAGCTTGTTTTCCCACACCTGGTCGGTTTATCTGATTGCTGCTCAATGAGCTGGACACGGTAGGTGGGAACAAAGAACAGAAACACAAGACTGCATGTATGTGTGTGTGTCTCTGTGTGTGTGTGGGGGGTTGTGGTTAATGCTGAGTTGTGATAAACACATACATATACTAGGTGAGGAGAGGTGAGAAAAGGAGAGGAGAGGTGAGGAGAGAAGAGGAGAGGTAAGGAGAAGAGAGGTGAGGAGAGAAGAGGAGAGGTAAGGATAAGAGAGGTGAGGAGAGAAGATGAGAGGTAAGGAGAAGAGAGGTGAGGAGAGAAGAGGAGAGGTAAGGAGAAGAGAGGTGAGGAGAGAAGAGGAGAGGAGAGGTAAGGAGAAGAGAGGTGAGGAGAGAAGAGGAGAGGTAAGGAGAAGAGAGGTGAGGAGAGAAGAGGAGAGGTGAGGAGAGAAGAGGAGAGGAGAGGTAAGGAGAAGAGAGGTGAGGAGAGAAGAGAGAGGTAAGAGGAAGAGAGGTGAGGAGAGAAGAGGAGAGGTAAGGAGAAGAGAGGTGAGGAGAGAAGAGGAGAGGAGAGGTAAGGAGAAGAGAGGTGAGGAGAGAAGAGGAGAGGAGAGGTAAGGAGAAGAGAGGTGAGGAGAGAAGAGAAGAGGTAAGGAGAAGAGAGGTGAGGAGAGAAGAGAAGAGGAAAGGAGAAGAGAGGTGAGGAGAGAAGAGGATATGTGAGGAGAGAAGAGGAGAGGTGAGGAGAAGAGAGGACAGGAGAGAAGAAGATATGTGAGGAGAGAAGAGGAGAGGTGATGAGAGAAGAGGAGAGGAGAGGAGAGAAGAGGATATGTGAGGAGAGAAGAGGAGAGGTGAGGAGAAGAGAGGTGAGGAGAAGAGAGGTGAGGAGAGGAGAGAAGAGGAGAGAATAGGGGAGAAGAGGAGTGAAGAGGGGAGTTGAGAATTGAAGAGAAGAGGAGAGGTGAGGAGAGAAGAGAAGAGGATATGTGAGGAGAGAAGAGGAGAGGTGAGGAGAGGTGAGGGGAGGGGAGGAGAGGCTTGAAGGGGAAGGTGAAGAGATGAGGTAAGGAGAGAATGGGATAGGAGAGGTGAGGAGAGAAGTGGTGAGGAGATGAGAGAAGAGGTGAGAAGAGGAGAGAATAGGAGAGGAGAGGTGAGGAGAGATGTGAGAAGGGGATAGGAGAGGTGATGAGAGAAGAGGAACTAGGGTAGGAGAGAAGAGAAGAGGAGAAGTGAGGTGAGGTGAGAAAAGGAGAGAAGATAAAAGGAGAGGTGAGGAGAGATGAAGGGAGGAGAGGAGAGGTGAGGAGAGATGAAGGGAGGAGAGGGGAGGTGAGGAGAGAAGGGGAGAGGTGAGAAGAGGTGAGTAGAGGTGAGGAGAGGAGAGGAGAGGTGAGGAGAGGAGAAGAGAAGTAAGGAGAGAAGAGGAGACGTGAGGAGAGAAGAGGAGACGTGAGGAGAGATACCTAGGCTGGCAGTGTGCTCTAAGAATCCATTTCACAACACGCTGACACTTCCTTACTTTATACACACGCACAACCCTTTAAGACCAAACACTTACAGAACAAATGAATAATCTATAATAAAGTGAGTCCCTCTCTTTGTTATACAATGCTATATTTGATGGTAGACTACCATTCTACATTAACAACATCATCTCTCACTCTCTCTCTCTCTCTCTCTCTCTCTCTCTCTCTCTCTATACCATTACAAAGGGAGAGGACAGAGAACAGAGAGCTCGGTGGGTGTGTGGTGCAGGCAGCTGAGAGTGTATTTAAAATAGATTACTTGTGGAAGGTAGGCAGGAGATCAATGATCACTGATTACAGCAGGCTTGATAATGCTTCTCATCCACATAATATTTATCCTTCGTGTCTACTTCAAAGGGATGAGAAATCAATGCACACAATGGCCATTTAGACACTTGATCCTATGATAATAGAACAGATAGGACTGATGACAGTGGCTGAAATGACACCCTATTCCCTATGTAGCGCACTACTTTGATACCCTGTTACCCATGTACGTATACACTATATAGTACACTACTTTTGACCAGAGCCATATGACTGGTCAGACAGGATCATTATTAAGGGGCAGCAGCCCATGACTTAAAAAGGAAAGTTACCATTAGACAGTTACATCTGTTCTGACTGAAGAGCTCCAGAGTCAAACATGAGAACCCTATGAACTACGGAAAAGATGCTGTGCTTTGTATTCAGACCTGCTGTTTGATGCTTTGGTACCAAGGCTTCAGTGAAAAGGACAATACATAAATCAAAGACTTTTCAAGGAAGAACATTGCATCATGGTCAAATCCCACTCTGTTCTGCTGTCTAGATGTCTAGCAGTCACAGTGTATGAAGTCCACATGAGGACAGACTCGTGCGTGCGTGCCTGCATGTGTGTGCATTCGTCCTTATGTACACTATCGTACAAAAGTTTGAGGTCACTTAGAAATGTCCTTGTTTGTGATAGAAAAGCAAATGTTTTTGTCCATTAATTAAAATAACATCAAATTGATCAGAAATACAGTGTAGACAATGTTGTAAATGACTATTGTAGCTGGAAACTACACATTTCTGTAATATCTACATAGGTGTACAGAGGCCCATTATCAGCAACCATCACTCCTGTGTTCCAATGGCACACTGTGTTACTAATCCAAGTTGATCATTTTTTAAAAGGCTAATTGATCATTAGAAAACCATTTTGCAAATATGTTAGCACAGCTGAAACCTGATGTCCTGATTAAAGAATCAATAAAACTGGCCTTCTTTAGACTAGTTGAGTATATGGAGTCTCAGCATTTGTTGGTTTGATTACAGGCTCAAAGTGACCAGAAACGAAGAACTTTCTTCTGAAACTCGGCAGTCTATTCTTGTTCTGAGAAATGGAGGCTATTCCATGCAAGAAATTTCCAAGAAACTGAAGATCCCATACAATGCTGTGTACTACTTCCTTCACAGAACAGAGCAAACTGGCCCTAACCAGAATAGAAAGAGGAGTGGGAGACCCCGGTGCACAACTGAGCAAGAGGACAAGTACATTAGAGAGTCTAGTTTGATAAACAGACGTCTCACAAGTCCTCAACTGGCAGATTCATTAAATAGTACCCGCAAAACACCACGCTCAGTTTCGCTTATTAAATCTATTTCATATCTTTATCTTTTCAACCTTATACATTGTACAATATAGCTATATTTTTTACAAAGTGTGTACCATGTCTCGATATTGCAGTTTAAGCTCATATAATTCCTTTGACAATGGACAGTAAAATGCATCAAAGTTAAAGCTAAGCAGACTCATTTTTAGCTTCGTACAGCAATTCTACCCTTCTCCTCCAGCCACACAAGAAGAGAACCACCGCTACTAGGGGAGGAGAGGAGAGAGACCTAGGCTGGCAGAGCTCTCCCATCTCATCTAAACAACATAGACTGCATCTCAAATGGCAAATAGGGCTCTGGTCAAAGTAGTGCACTAAATAGGGCATATGGTGCCATTTGGGATGTGAGCCTAGTGAAAGGGATGAGACTGCACTCCTTCCATTTAGCTGGAAAAATAAATGGCTGCCATTTTAATTATACAGAAGGTCTGGCAGTGTGATGGAATAATCCAGACTGGAATTGGACGGTTCTCTAACTAGCCAAGTCACCATCAACACCATCAGTATTCACACCACAGCCAATCCCACTGGCATTTCACACACACAGGTCTGTGTCTGTGAGAGATGGAGTGTGTGTGTGTGCCGAGCCAACACCTTCCAAGGAGGTCAATGAAATATAGATGATGATCAGAGACAGGGAGGGCAGAGGGGAGGAAGGGGGAGGTGCTGACCTTGGGTGAGGAAGGAGTATGTCATTTCCAGAATGAAGGGGAGAGAGGAGGATGTGGTATTGACACTAAGTTTGACCTGGGAATCAGAAAACACATCATTTTCTGCTGCTAACAAATGGTTTATGTCAATCTTAAATGGACAATTAAGGTGAGATCAGATAATATATGAGATAAAAACACCATTAATATCAATAATAATTTATTTAATTTAGAGTCAAAGGTAAAACAGAGCAAGATGCCCAGTAGGTGTTCTTACTCCCTTCTAAACCATTGAGAAGATAAATATGTTGTGTAGAAAGTCTACCCATTGCAACAGTTTGTCAACTAGTACATATTTAATGGTGCACTTTTGCTCCCTGCTTTGCTCATAACAAATGCTCATATGCAAATCATGGTAATAAATGGAATCCACATAACCAAGCCAATTACATATAGCTGTTGAGTGGATACACACACAAACACGCTGATGCACAAACACACGCATGAAGGCACGTACACGTCAACACATGCACGCACACACACACATACACACACTTTGTCCTGATGGTGGCGTTGTGGTGCCATAGGGCTTGAACCCAGATACACTTCATTATTTTCTTCTCTCGTTCCCTCCAGGTTGCCCTATTGGCTAACACCTAGTCTGTGCATTAATGGGGGTTAAAGCATCAACACACACACAGAACAGCAAGGTCTGGCAACAGAGAAAGACTGGTTAAGTGATTAGTGCAAACATGAGGGGTATGGAGGAGGCAGAGAGAGAGAAAGAGGAAGATAGAGACAGAGATGGAGAGGGAGGAAGAGATAGGGAGAAAGAAAGAAAGAAGGAAGAAAGAAAGAGAGAGAGAGAGAGAGAGATAGATAGATAGATAGATAGATAGATAGATAGATAGATAGAGAGGGAGAAAGAAAGAAAGAAAGAAAGCGAGAGAGAGAGAGAGAGAGAGAGAGAGAGAAAAAAAAGAGAAGGGGATTGAGGGGATAAAGAGAGGGAGGATACGGTGACAGAGGAAGGAAATAGTATAATCTGTTACCAACAGCAAAACAGTCTTTAGGAATCAATTCAAACACTTCATGTCAAATGTTATTTTTAGAGAGTCCATGGTTGTATTCCCAATGGCCGCCTATGCACCCTGGTCAAAAGTAGTGCACTAAATAGGGAATAGTGCACAATTTGGGATGTAGCCCAGGTTTGTTACACCTGGCAATTACAGCATTATAGCAGCTAATCAGTACTGATACTAAACTCATTATTTATCAGATTAGCATCCTCTTCTGATTCAATGCCAAGCAAATTTGCATCTGTAGGCCTGAGTTTAAAGATATAGACCGTTTTTCACTGTGGAGTGTTGTGCTTCTTCACAAAGAAAGATGAGTGGTTCAGGAACAGCAAAGAACAAACACACCACACTATTCTGTATCTAGGAGAAGGGTTGGAAGATGGGAGAAGAGAAAGGAGCACTGACACTACTTCACTTTCCAACCAAGCTGCTGGACTGAGGAGAAAAACTGAAGTCTAAAGGAAATTCAGCAACTTATTAAAGGATCATGGAAGTTGTTAAGTGTTCCTTTATTGTTCTAAAAAATGTCAGCGCTTCATCAGTGAGTTGGGAGCAGGACAAGAGAAGGGGACATTAAGGGGACAATGATACAGGAAGCCTGTGGAGTGGGTTGGGAGGTTGGAGGTGACTGTATGGTGTCCTCCACACCTCACTGCCCGCTCAGCAAGGGGTAGGGGTGGCAGAATACCAATAGGTATCTGGGTACGGGCTGGGGGGAGGAGAGGGGTGGTTACTCAGTTATAGAACCCATTGCCCTTTATAGAGGTCTGGGGTCCACTCACCAACCGAGATTTCACAAAATTGGAACAAATTGAGACTCTGCATGCAGAATTCTGCAACATATATCCTCCGCGTACAATGTAAAACACCCAATAATGCACACAGAGCAGAATTAGGCCGATATCCGCTAATGATCAAAATCCAGAAAAGAGCTGTTAAATTCTACAACCACCTAAAAGGAAGCGATTCTCAAACCTTCCATAACAAAGCCATCACCTACAGAGAGATGAACCTGGAGAAGAGTCCCCTAAGCAAGCTGGTCCTGGGGCTCTGTTCACAAACACAAACAGACTCCACAGAGCCCCAGAACAGCAACACAATTAGACCCAACCAAATCATGAGAAAGGAGTAGGGTATATGATGAGAGTATAAGGAAGAAAGCATCAGAGGAAAGATACAGCATCCTGATCAGATGACCTGTCTTTGAGAGGATCTCTTGGAGAGGCCAAAGCACAGCAGCAGAAAGGTTTGGACTTTATTTTTCACACAGACAGATAGGCGGATATGGCCCTGGAGGGGTCACCAGGCAACACATACAGGCAGCCATCTTTCCTCTATCAGGTATGCCAACCCATCTGTCAGACTGGTGGCAGTCTCTCTCTCTTTATCCATCTCTCTAGCGTGAGGTCATGGGCAAGCAGCAGGTCTGAGCTGAACCTCTCAGTCTGTGACCCAGAAAGAGCCAGGCCATAAAAACACACACACACACACACACACACACACACACACACACACACACACACACACACACACACACACACACACACACACACACACACACACACACACACACACACACACACACACACATACAAACACTCACTCTCTCACTCACACACACACAGAAACAGGTACACGCACACAAACACGCACACACACACACAAACATAGCCAGGCCGGGTCCAAGCTCCTGAGGGAGGAGCAGGACAGTGAAACGCAACATACGCCAACACATGACCTTGTCCTGGAGGGGCGGCCCGTGCCCTGTGCTCCATGCCCCACTCAGGCCTGGCATGGTGAGCAGAGAGAGGGCACCAGATGGGCCTGGTAATGTGTTTGGCATGATGAGAGGTGTGATGTGTGTGTAGGTACCTCACCTCTCACCACTATCTTCAGGTGACACCATGAGCCACCAGTGTGTGTGTTTGTGGGAGGGAAGGGTGTGTGGGGATGGGTGTGTGCATATGTGTCTTTGTGTGTGTCAGAGAGAGAGGTGTGTGTGTAGGGGGTTAGTTCATTAACAACACTGCAGGGGCCATAGGGGAAGAAGGGATGGAGGGATGGGGCTATGGAGAGAGGAGGGGGGCTATCAACAACTACATTTGGTGTATAAGGCTTTAGCTGCAGATGCTGTGATACTTTGGTTTGTGTGGGAGGAAGTCATGGGATCTATAGCTCCTTACAGCTGAGTGGCCCAGCGGTCTAAGGCACTGCGTCACTGCAGCCCCTGGTTTGAATTCAGGCTGCATCACATCCGGCCGTGATTGGGAGTCCCATAGGGCGGCGCACAATTGGCTCTGTGTTGTCTGGGTTTGGCTGTCATTGTAAATAAGAATTTGTTCTTAACTGACTTGCCTAGTTAAAAAGGTTAAATAAATACATCAATAAATAATAATAATCAGTAGCTTGTATACACTATTTGAAAGTGTGTCAGAATACAATATTTGTATTAGATGTAGGTAACATGTTCATAATTAAAAACATTTTAGCATCTTCCCATAGACACAAACACACACAACCTAATCATCATGTCAACTCACGTGGCAGAGAGAGCAGTACACCCACATGGCACATGGCAGAGAGAGCAGTACACCCACATGGCACATGGCAGAGAGAGCAGTACACCCACATGGCACATGGCAGAGAGAGCAGTACACCCACAAAGGCACATGGCAGAGAGAGCAGTACACCCACATGGCACATGGCAGAGAGAGCAGTACACCCACATGGCACATGGCAGAGAGAGCAGTACACCCACATGGCACATGGCAGAGAGAGCAGTACACCCACAAAGGCACATGGCAGAGAGAGCAGTACACCCACATGGCACATGGCAGAGAGAGCAGTACACCCACAAAGGCACATGGCAGAGAGAGCAGTACACCCACAAAGGCACATGGCAGAGAGAGCAGTACACCCACATGGCACATGGCAGAGAGAGCAGTACACCCACATGGCAGAGAGAGCAGCACACCCACAAAGGCACATGGCAGAGAGAGCAGTACACCCACAAAGGCTCATGGCAGAGAGAGCAGTACACCCACATGGCACATGGCAGAGAGAGCAGTACACCCACAAAGGCACATGGCAGAGAGAGCAGTACACCCACAAAGGCACATGGCAGAGAGAGCAGTACACCCACATGGCACATGGCAGAGAGAGCAGTACACCCACAAAGGCACATGGCAGAGAGAGCAGTACACCCACAAAGGCACATGGCAGAGAGAGCAGTACACCCACATGGCACATGGCAGAGAGAGCAGTACACCCACAAAGGCACATGGCAGAGAGAGCAGTACACCCACAAAGGCACATGGCAGAGAGAGCAGTACACCCACAAAGGCACCACCAGTTAAGAAAAAGTATTCAAACGTTTAAAGACAAAAACAAAAGGGGAAAACAACACAATCCTATTTCACTCTTCAATCACTATGATGTTCTGGTCAACAGCAGACACAGGTTTCTATTGTCTGTCTCCCATCAAAAGGAGATCTGGCCCAAGCAAGGACAGGTGACACCTGAAGCATGAGGACTTGCAGCGAGTGGTGAACTTCATCAACAACTACACGCAGAGGATAATGCAATTACCAGGATGCCACCCAGGAAACAAACCCTTGGTGGAAAGCTGCTGCCATCCCATGTGACTAAAGCAGTGGTGTGGCGTCTCTACAAGGAATCGATGACAACACTTGGTATGTAAATCATAAACACATTTGGATTCTTTAATTGACCTCCAACATGACAGGCACTACTTTTATTGATCTCACATGATTATTTTTGTTATTTCCTGTTTTACAGCTTCAATGCTGTGGTTGCTAAGGAGCGTTCAGACTCAGTCAGGACCAGGTTTCAGCTGCTGCGCCACGCTGACATCCTTCCTCCCATAGATGGTCTGCCTGTACAAGCACCACCTGGACGGGACACAGCTAGACAAATGTATCTTTTTGAGAAGATCAGGGAGTTTTGCGAAGAAAAAGCTACGGACATCACATGCCCTGCACCAACGTCAAGGGCAAGACAGAAACAGGCTCTCCGAATATAGATTCCTTTGTTCATGCGTGGTTCGGACGGACCAGTTATCAGCGCTATCTGCAGTGCCTCTATTCAACTGACTCTCGCCTAACACACACGCCATACGTTGCTGCTACTATTTTACATTTTTTCCTGCTGCTCAGCCACTTTACCCCTGATTGTATACATATAACTACCATCTATCACTGATATCGTTATTGATATTGTTCTTGTACATACTGTATATTATTTTATTTATATTGACACTGTCTGTTTCTGATATTGCTACTATGCAAGTGACCATTTGGCTGTACCGTTTACACCTTCTGTAGAGACCATCCACTTAGCAAGATGTGGCTGGGGGATATAGCCTTTCTTTCATATGAACCATCAATTTAGTGTCTTTCACATGACCCATCAATTTAGTGTCTTTCACAAGACCCATCAATTTAGTGTCTTTCACATGACCCATCAATTTAGTGTCTTTCACATGACCCATCAATTTAGTGTCTTTCACATGACCCATCAATTTAGTGTCTTTCACATGACCCATCAATTTAGTGTCTTTCACATGACTCATCAATTTAGTGTCTTTCAAATGACCCATCAATTTAGTGTCTTTCACATGACCCATCAATTTAGTGTCTTTCACATGACCCATCAATTTAGTGTCTTTCACATGACCCATCAATTTAGTGTCTTTCACAAGACCCATCAATTTAGTGTCTTTCACATGACCCATCAATTTAGTGTCTTTAAAATGACCCATCAATTTAGTGTCTTTCACATGACCCATCAATTTAGTGTCTTTCACATGACCCATCAATTTAGTGTCTTTCACATGACCCATCAATTTAGTGTCTTTCACATGACCCATCAATTTAGTGTCTTTCACAAGACCCATCACAAGCGAGTGAGTAAGCATCATTTAATATTCATAAAATATTTTTATCTGGATACTTTCTGTTTACCTGGAATTTTTCCCTATTGTAGGCTACTACTTTCACCACTTTTAGTATTAATCTTTACTTCACTACTCACTGTTTAGCACATGACCTCGCATGTGAATCCTTAAAGAGATGGGTGGGGCTGGCTTAAGGTGTGAACAATGCTGAATGGGTGTAGACAAAGGAGGGCCATTTTCAAGAGTGAAGTTACAAGTTTATCAACTTTCAAAGCAGAATTACTTTCCTATTATTCCTCAAATACAGTGTATGATCAAACATGTTTTAGCTCTGTGCCTCTGCTTTTATCCAATGTAAAAAACACAATTTAAAATTTTGCTACATAAGACCAAATCTAGGCAGTTGGTCACATATGTGTACCTACCATAGGAGTCCCCTCGAAGCCTACCATTGACTATGTACATACCCAGTGTCCGAGAGAGCTGCAGGAGTTGTGACCGGTTTTTATTGGTTATGATGTTGTAGTTGTGTCTAGGGGGGAATAGGGGGGAGGGAACGCTGTCACCTCCAGGCAGGTGTTTGTCCCCCTGTGTGCTGAGGGTGTCAGGTTCTTACCCAGTTCTGGCATTTATGTCGCCAGAGACTAGTACATGTCCCTGGGCCTGGAAATTGTTTATCTCCCCCTCTAGGATGGAGAAGCTGTCATTATTAAAGTATAGGTATTCTATTGGGGAATATATGTAGCACACATGAGGACATTTTTCTCTGTTGAGATCATTTCAATATTAATTTCAAGCCATATGTAAAATCATGTTTTGACTAGTTTAATAGAGTGGGTTAGATCTGCTCTATACCAAATTAGCATACCCCCTGAGTCTTTTCCCTGTTCCACACCTGGTAGTTTGGTGGATGGGAAAACCAGCTCTCTGTAACATAGAGAGCAACCAGTGGGTCCGTCTCCTTAATGTTTCTTGTAGGATGAAGTCTAGGTTTCTGCTCTAGTGTTGTTGTGGTTTAGGCCCGGACCATCACAGTAGATGTGAGCAAGGCATGTTGAGCATCTGATACATACCTCTTAGGTTGCGGAATGGGGCTTGGGCCTGTTGCTCTGTGTCTCTCCCTCCAGCCTGAGCTGTCAATCACGTTCAACTGTTTACCCCCCGGCCCCTCCCCTTAACACGGCTCCTGGCTGCTAATTGGCCCACACGCTCAACAATTTACTACTCAATTTGTCAGGCCCTGGAGTGCCGCTCTGTGAGCTGCTAGCCATGCCTTGTCAGCACTTAGAAAGCCGAAGTGGTGAGAACGCCTGCAGGGTAGGGAAACAGAATGTGTATCCCAAACGGCACCCTATTCCCTATATAGTACACTACTACTGTACACAGGACCCCGTATGGGCTCTGGTCAAAGGTAGTGCACTATATAGGGAATAGGGTTCCATTTGAGATGTACACAGAGTAACATAATACTGGTGCTGAGATGAAAGACTGAAACAACGTACGGAAGTCCATTAAAAGCCTCTTTAGGATACGGAATAATTAGTTGTAATGTAGAAATCATAATAATAATCCTAATCATAATGATAATCATAATGATAATCATAAGTGCTCAGCACGGTCATAATGACATCATTTGGATGTGGTGTAATGAGAGACATTATCTTTGATCTATGATTGATCTGGGAGAATGAGAGAGACAAGGAGATAGGGAGGGGATGGGGAAGGAAGGGAGGGAGAGAGAGAGAGAGAGAGAGAGGGAGGGAGAGGGGGATGAGGGATGGATAGAAAGGGGGAGCGAGAGAGAGGGAGAAGAGAGTGAGAAAGTGTGTGAGGGGGTTAGAGAGAGCAAGAGATAACAAGAGAAAGAGAGAGAAAGCTAGCAAGAGAGCACTGAGCAATCAACCAGGTTTCCCATGGAACACATTTCCAGAAAGTGGGGGATTGAGTGTGAAGAGAGAGAACCCATAATGTCTCGAAATGCACAACAGAAACATCATATTAACCCAGTATATAATTGTTGGTCTGGAATGAAGAATGTGCAACCAAGTATACACAGAGCAGAGCTTACACAGTATTTATGAGCTCCAAGTGAACTGTGCACTCAAATTCACCCCGCAAAACATATTGCACTATACCCATCTCTGAGGATCTGAGTAGCTGATGCATTAAATGTTGGTATGGGATGAATAACAGCTACATTGTTTTGTACTCAATCTTTTATTCCACCGGTATACCACCCCCCCCCCCCCCCTCTGTCTCTCTCTTCCCTCACAGTTTATTTCTTTATCTCTGTCTTTATTTCTTCATTGTCTTTCGCCTGGCCGGAGGGCCCTGAGGTTGGCTCTAGCTCTCTTTCTGTTTACTCATTCTGAGAACGCCTGGACTCCTCTGGCCAAAGTAAATAATACACACCTGTCTGCTCCCTGAGAGGGCTGTGTGTGTGTGTGTGTGTGTGTGTGTGTGCGTGCGTGTGTGTAGAAGCTTCCAATCAATATTGCAGGGCGCTCTCTAAGCCGGGGGCCTTGCAGTCCAGGGTAGCTCAGGCAGGTGTGTTTGTGTGTGTGTGCGTGTGTGTGTGTGTGTGTGTATAGCCCAGCCTAGGCAGACGGAGATGGAGGTTCAGTGAGAGGGTTAGGATCGTGTCTCTTCCCCTCCAGAACAGGCTCAACAAAGGGCACATGGTGAGAGAGGTATCTGCATCTGCCAATGATAAAGGCCTGACAATATAAGGAGTGTACGGACAAAGGTCTTGTGAAGAAGGTGATATGGGATAGTATACTGCTCAACACTCACTATCTGTGAGTCTATGTGTGTCCTTAAGGTGTCTGGTCTGATGTGTCATCCATTGTGAGACTGATACATCAACCATGAGTCATTCATCGGATTAGAGGACACCTTGGAGTTTCACGATTCAGCCTCACACATACATATTTAAATAGGAGATACATATATAATCAGGGACATCTGCCCAGAAGGGAGAGAAAGTGTGTGTGTGTGTGTGCGCGCATTTGTGCGTGTGCTTATGTTTGCTTGATTGACACAACTAAACACAGTAGGTGATCACACTGTGGCCCAGCTGTCCTACCACGGGACATGTGATGGGGAGGGAATTTTTTCTTCACAAAGGAACCATGGTTGACAACCTACTGTTTATCCCTAAGGCTCTAAGCCAATCAGTGGACAGACTCAGCCAATTCAGTTACTGCAGCAGCCTCACTCAAACATAACCATAGGCACACAAGCTGTCAGAGAGAGAGAGAGAGAGAGAGAGAGAGAGAGAGAGAGAGAGAGAGAAATAAAGAGAGAAAGAGAAAGAGAAAGAGAAAGGGAGATAGAGAGAGAACAGAGAAAGAGAAAGAAAGAAAGAAAGAAAGAAAGAAAGAAAGAAAGAAAGAAAGAAAGAAAGAAAGAGAGATAGAGAGAGAACAGAGAAAGAGAAAAAGAGAAACACAAATAAAAGAATGCAACAGGCAGTGAGCATCTATACTTGACATGCATGATTCCTTCCGTCCCAGGCGTGGGCCCGTACCAGATGGCTGAGTGGTGTAAATATGGCCAACTTGACCCAATGAAACAGATCACCAAATCAGCCAGGCCCACACTGTTCATGGTTAATTACACCACCACCCGTTATGGAGAGCCTTGACCGTGTTAAACTCATAACTGATTAAGAACTCCACTCAAAGCAGAAAACTTTCATGTTTTTGGTTTTTGCAATCACACCATGGTATGGTTTATATTTCCCAACACATGGACTCTGGAACAGGCCACTCCATGTCACTTGGTGTGTGGTTTAACATGTTACAGTAAATGTGTTGAGACTGTGGTTTAATATGTTACAGTAAATGTGTTGAGACTGTGGTTTAACATGTTACAGTAAATATGTTGAGACTGTGGTTTAACATGTTACAGTAAATGTGTTGAGACTGTGGTTTAACATGTTACAGTAAATGTGTTGAGACTGTGGTTTAACATGTTACAGTAAATGTGTTGAGACTGTGGTTTAACATGTTACAGTAAATGTGTTGAGACTGTGGTTTAACATGTTACAGTAAATGTGTTGAGACTGTGGTTTAACATGTTACAGTAAATGTGTTGAGACTGTGGTTTAACATGTTACAGTAAATGTGTTGAGACTGTGGTTTAACATGTTACAGTAAATGTGTTGAGACTGGTTTAACATGTTACAGTAAATGTGTTGAGACTGTGGTTTAACATGTTACAGTAAATGTGTTGAGACTGTGGTTTAACATGTTACAGTAAATGTGTTGAGACTGTGGTTTAACATGTTACAGTAAATGTGTTGAGACTGTGGTTTAACATGTTACAGTAAATGTGTTGAGACTGTGGTTTAACATGTTACAGTAAATGTGTTGAGACTGTGGTTTAACATGTTACAGTAAATGTGTTGAGACTGTGGTTTAACATGTTACAGTAAATGTGTTGAGACTGTGGTTTAACATGTTACAGTAAATGTGTTGAGACTGTGGTTTAACATGTTACAGTAAATGTGTTGAGACTGTGGTTTAACATGTTACAGTAAATGTGTTGAGACTGTGGTTTAACATGTTACAGTAAATGTGTTGAGACTGGTTTAACATGTTACAGTAAATGTGTTGAGACTGTGGTTTAACATGTTACAGTAAATGTGTTGAGACTGTGGTTTAACATGTTACAGTAAATGTGTTGAGACTGTGGTTTAACATGTTACAGTAAATGTGTTGAGACTGTGGTTTAACATGTTACAGTAAATGTGTTGAGACTGTGGTTTAACATGTTACAGTAAATGTGTTGAGACTGTGGTTTAACATGTTACATTAATGTGTTGAGACTGTGGTTTAACATGTTACAGTAAATGTGTTGAGACTGTGGTTTAACATGTTACAGTAAATGTGTTGAGACTGTGGTTTAACATGTTACAGTAAATGTGTTGAGACTGTGGTTTAACATGTTACAGTAAATGTGTTGAGACTGTGGTTTAACATGTTACAGTAAATGTGTTGAGACTGTGGTTTAACATGTTACAGTAAATGTGTTGAGACTGTGGTTTAACATGTTACAGTAAATGTGTTGAGACTGTGGTTTAACATGTTACAGTAAATGTGTTGAGACTGTGGTTTAACATGTTACAGTAAATGTGTTGAGACTGTGGTTTAACATGTTACAGTAAATGTGTTGAGACTGTGGTTTAACATGTTACAGTAAATGTGTGGAGACTGTGGTTTAACATGTTACAGTAAATGTGTTGAGACTGTGGTTTAAGAGCCTGCTGGTCAGTGGATCTGTGGTGTGTGGTTTAACATGTTACAGTAAATGTGTTGAGACTGTGGTTTAAGAGCCTGCTGGTCAGTGGATCTGTGGTTTGTGGTTCTGATAGTGACCACTGAGCAACCTGACCCTCTTAACTCCTCCCACTCAATTATTAATTTCAGTGGAGAGAGGCAGAGCATGCTTTAGAATTAGCATCGGTGAATGTTACCAGTGCACACACATATACACTATATATACAAAAGTATGTGGACACGGCTTCAATTTAGTGAATTTGGCTATTTCAGATACATCCGTTTTTGACAGGTGTATAAAATCGAGCACACAGCCAATCAATCTCCATAGACAAACATTGGCAGTAGAATGGCCTTGCTGAAGAGCTCAATTACTTTCAACGTGGCATCCCAAGTCTGTTCGTCAAATTTCTGCCCTGCTAGAGCTGCCCCGGTAACCTGTAAGTGCTGTATTGTGAAGTGGAATCGTCTAGGAGCAACAATGGCTCAGCCGCGAATTGGTAGACCACACAAACACACGGAATGGGACCGGCGAGTGCTGAAGCTTGTAGAGCTTAAATATCGTATGTCCTTGGTTGCAACACTCACTACTGAGTTCCAAACTGCCTCTGGAAGTAACGTCAACACAATAACTGTTTGTCGAGAGCTTCATGAAATGGGTTTCCATGGCTGAGCAGCCGCACACAAGGCTAAGATAACCATGCGCAATGCCAAGCATCGGCTGGAGTGGTGTAAAGCTCACTGCCATTGAACTCTGGAGCAGTGGAAACGCGTTAATTGGAGTGATGAATCACGCTTCACCATCTGGCAGTCTGATGGGTGAATCTGGTTGTGACGGATGCCAGGAGAACACCACCTACCCAAATACATAGTGACAAATATAAAGTTTGGTGGAAGAGGAATAATGGTCTGGGGCTGTTTTTCATGGTTTAGGCCCCTTAGTTCCAGTCAAGGGAAATCAACGCTACAGCATACAATGACATTCTAGACAATTCTGTGCATCCTACTTTGTGACAACAGTTTGGGGAAGGCCCTTTCCTGTTTCAGCATGACACAATCCCCCCCGTGCACAAAGGGAGGTCCATACAGAAATTATTTTTCTAGATCGGTGTGGCACAGAGCCCTGACCTCTACCCCATCGAAAACCTTTGGGATGAATTGGAACGCTGACTGCAAGCCAGGCCTAATCGCCCAACATCATTTCTCAACCTCACCTAATGCTCTTGTAGCTGAATGGAAGCAAGTCCCCACAGCAATGTTCCAACATCTACTGGAAAGCCTTCCCAGAAGAGTGGAGGCTGTTATTACCCCTTTTTCTCCCCAATTTCGTGGTGTCCAATTGTTGTAGTAGCTACTATCTTGTCTCATCGCTACAACTCCCGTACGGGCTCGGGAGAGACGGAGGTTGAAAGTCATGCATCCTCCGATACACAACCCAACCAAGCCACACTGTTTCTTAACACAGCGCGCATCCAACCCGGAAGGCAGCCGCACCAATGTGTCGGAGGAAACACTGTGCACCTTGCAACCTTGGTTAGCGCGCACTGCGCCCGGCCCGCCACAGGAGTGGCTGGTTCACGATGAGACAAGGACATCGCTACCTACCAAGCCCTACCTAACCCGGACGACGCTAGGCCAATTGTGCGTCGCCCCATGGACCTCCCGGTCGCGGCCGGTTACGACAGAGCCTGGACGCGAACCCAAAGTCTCTGATGGCACAGCTGGCGCTGCAGTACAGCACCCTTAACCACTGCGCCACCCGGAAGGCCGGAATCAGATGTTTGACGAGCAGGTGTCCACATACTTTCGGTCATGTAGTGTATGTGCAAGAACTCATCCAGACAGGCACGCACACAGGCAGCCACGCAAACAGTTTACCACTCCAATGTAATTCAGGGGGCTTGGAAAGATAAAATCATCTATTTCGCAGTGTGTGTGTGTGTGTGTGTGTGTGTGTGTGTGTGTGTGTGTGTGTGTGTGTGTGTGTGTGTGTGTGAGAGAGAGAGAGAGAGAGAGTGTGAATGTGGAATAGTCATCCTGCAGGACAGATAGGACTGATAGTAAAGAGAGAGGAGGGCAGGATCAGAACAAAGGGAGCAGGAGGAGAGGAGGAGAGAAGAGGAGGAGGAGGAGAGGAGGAGAGTAGCAGAGGAGGAGAGGAGAGGAGGAGTGGAGGAAAGGAGAGGAGTGGAGGAGATGGAGGAGAGAAGAGGAGGAGGAGGAGAGGAGGAGGAGAGGAGAAGGAGGATAGGAGGAGGAGGAGAGGAGGAGAGGAGCAGAGGAGGAGAGGAGAGGAGGAGGAGATGAGGAAAGGACAGGAGAGGAGGAGAGAGAGGAGAGGAGGAGGAGGAGAAGGAAATTAGCCATTGAGATGAGACAAGTTAGAGACAAGACAGGGCAGGTACAGACACACAGACACACGACACACACATACAGTCTGTTTGGGTGGCTGGCTCCTTAATTCTCAGGAGAGCAGAAGGAGAGGGGAACAAGGAGAGGGGGAGAGATGGAGAAGGGCAGTAAATAGAGATAGCAAACAAGAACAGCACAGTGACAGGTGTTCAGCTTCTATCTAGGGGGAGAGGAGGGGAGCGAGAGAAAAAGAGAAGAGCGAGTGGAAGAGAGAAGAGCAAGAGAAAGGGAGAGTGGATGAATATGAAGCCAGGCAGCATAGAAAACACAATGAGGGAAAGAAGGAAAGAAAATATCCACCAGACAGACAGTCTGGAAATAAACTAGCCATTGAACCCAGCCCTAGTCCTAGTACACTACCATACAACACCCAACCAGAACACACTATACTTATTATAAAGCCTAACAATACAAGCTATGACATACTAGGAGGCCAACTGAAGGTATGACTCAACAAAAAATTGTTAATTAAACAATGCTAAGAATGAAAGTATATTATAAAACCTCCTCCTCTCAATTTTGCACAACAGTGTTACAAAAAACAACATAAATCAGAGGACAGTAACACCCACAGGCACCAGGCAAGACATTAACACCCACAGGTCAGTGTGTGTGTGCGCGCGGGTGGGAGCATGCATGTGCGTGTGTTTTCAGTCCTAATGGTCCTGTGGGGAAAGAGGTCAGTCTCAGTCAACTGACGCTTCATTCAGGGGCACGGAGAATGACTGACAGGTCACACACACCTACGCTCACACACACACAACTACACACACACACACACACACACACACACACACACACACACACACACACACACACACACACACACACACACACACACACACACACACACACACACACACACACACACACACACACACACACACACACAATGGCTCTGTGTCATCCTCCTTTACTGCTAACGGCTCCTAAACTGCCAATTTCGTTCCCTGTCTGATAGACTGTGAGGCTGTCCCAAATGGCCCCCTATTCCCTACAGTGCCCTACTTTTGACAAGAGCCATATGGTCCTTAGTGAAAAGTAGCGCAACTAAATGATTCTCTGGACTGAGAGGGGAGCTCTAGTATGATCAACCCTCTGAACTCTCTCCAGTCTCCAGTACTCATCTAGTGAACATAATTTAACCTTGAGGAGGGGGGGTATTATGGATTTATTTTGATGTTGAAATGAAAAGTAAGAGGTGTAGGGAAGTACAAGCCAGTTACAGTCAAAGAAGAAATATACACTGTTGTAGGTATAATATCTAGGTGCCCAAGGTTGTGTAAACTCATTGTTGAAATAAGATATGTAATTGGGTTTGTGAGAAACCAATTGATGGTGCCATCTGAAGCTGAAAGGAATTGATGTGCTTGGCAAAGCAGCCATCTCACCTCATTTGTTGTAAATTAAACTGTCGCTGTTTTAACAATGTGATGTAATTATGTGACAAGTTCCCTTTCTCCTCTCGGAGGATTCAGGTTTGTAGTTGTGGGTGTGAGAGAAAAAAGAGGAGAGAGAGGAAGAGAGAAACAGAGAAACAGGCAGAGATGTAGAGAGCGAGAAAGAAATGAGAGCTCATCTCAAGGTGAGAGAGAGAGATGCGCACGCGCATGGGTGAGTGTGTGTGTACGTGCATGTGTGTGTCAGAGATGTTTGCGTGTGGTCTGGGGCTGGAAGGTTATCATTTGTCAGCACTGCCTGCAGGTGGCATGGTCCTCATCCATTGAGTGACCTGCCTCCAGTCATCCATCGCCCCACTGCCTCTCCTTCCACCCATCCATCTTTCCCTGCCTTTAATTCTGCACTGTGACTGTGTTTATGTGTGTGTGTATGTGTGTGTGTGTGCATGCGTGCGTGTGTGTGTGTCCACTGGCATGTGTGTGTGTAAATCTCTGTAACCTCTACTGTATATCTTGCTGTCTGTTTGCACTTAGTGTTTGCTATTGCCTGCTGTCTTGAGGAGTGTGAGAAACTATTTATTCTCTGTACTGTACAGCATCACATAGGGAGGAGTATATTCTCCCCCTGCAGACTCAACTAGCAGGGCTCCACTGTATAAACTAAACTTTGGGCCTCCCGAGTGGTGCAGTGGTCTGAGGCACTGCATCACAGTGTTAGCTGTGCCACTAGAGATTCTGGCTCTGTCATAACCGGGAGACCCATTGGGTGGCGCACAATTGGCCCAGTGTCATCCGGGTTATGGGGAGGGTTTGGCCGGCAGGAATGTCCCATCGCGCACCAGTGACTCCAGTGGCGGGCCGGGCGCAGTGCACGCTGACACTGTCATCAGGTGTACGGTGTTTCCTCTGACACGTTGGTGCGGATGGCTTCCTGGTTAAGTGGGCATTGTGTCAGGAAGCAGTGCGGCTTGGTTGAGTTGTGTTTCGGAGGACGCACGGCTCCTGACCTTCGCCTCTCCCAAGTCCGTACGGGAGTTGCAGCGATGAGACAAGACTGTAACTACCAATTGGATACCACGAAATTGGGGAGAAAAAGGGGTAAAAAAATAAAATAAACACCAAAAAATAAACTATGCCTGCTCTCACCTCGGAATAGAGCCAGGGAATACTTGATGAGATGGGCAAAATGAGTGGAGCAATGGACAGAGGCACCCTGGGGTCTAAATAATGAGGTAGGCAGAGATGTTTGTTCACCCCGGGAGAAAGAGAGAGAGAGATGGGGGAGAGAGATGTTTACTCAGCTGTCAGGAGAGAGGTTTTCACAGGAAAAGGACCTCAAGATGCAATGAGTATTCTAAAGCACTATAGAGGTCTTTCACACAATGCGAGAAGAGGGGGCTAGAGAAGATAACTAGTCCATTTCTGCAACGTGGCAACTAAACCAAATCATCACCAGATGTAGATAGAGTGTGAACATAATGATGACAGCTGAGGTAATAGAAGAGGACAGGAAGAAAGGGTATGCTAGGTATGGTGCTCAACTGAATGCATTCTACCAAAATGTCTTCCTCATTTAACACAACATCCAATAGCCATCATTGAAGGTCCATCTGAACGAGAGTAATTCTCACCCGGCTTAAGCTTCACAAGGACATGGACTGGATATGTGAGAGAGTGATGTGATAGAGATCAACGCAACAACAGAGAACTGCATATGTTTTGTTAGCAACATGAACCTCTCCATTTTCCCAAGTGTTCCACATTCTGTTCTATTCTTTCTGTTCTGGTTTTAATTCTATGGTTGTAACTCTCCGGCCTGGCCTAGTGAGCTCAGCTAACCGACGTGTCCCCATGCAGACTGACTGTGTGCCTGATGCTGACCAGAAACAGGAGCGGATATAGTTTTTAAGACAGAGAGAAATAGTGAGATATGGAGATTTAAAGAAAGACAGAGGAAAAGAGGGAAGAAAAAGCTAAGGAGAGATGGAGTTAAGAGGATAGGACACATACTGTGAGTTAGACAGTGAGAGAGGGATATAGCTAAGGAACGAAAGAGAGAGGTAGAATAAAAATCTAATAAATAAAGAGGATGGTGCCATGTCTCTCAGCCCCTGATTAATCTGCTCATTAGAATGGATCCCACGGCTGATTATTACATTAATAATCCATCTTGTGAAGGGCTGTCTGACGCAGAGAGACAGACAGACAGACAGACAGACAGACAGACAGACAGACAGACAGACAGACAGACAGACAGACAGACAGACAGACAGACAGACAGACAGACAGACAGACAGACAGACAGACAGACAGACAGACAGACAGACAGACAGACAGAGAGAGAGAGTAGGTACACCTATACCTCATCTCTTGGCAGTAGTACTATAGACTACTTTATCACTGACCTCAACCCAGAGTCTCTCAGAGCGTTCACAGTCAGCCCACTGACACCCCTATCAGACCACAGCAAAATCACAGTCTACTTAAACAGAGCAATACTCAATCATGAGGCATCAAAGCCAAAGGAACTGAGTAACATTAAGAAATGCTATAGACGGAAGGAATGCAGTTTGGAAACCTACCAAAAAACAATTAGGCAACAACAAATTCAATCCCTTTTAGACAATTTCCTGGGTAAAACGTTCCACTGTAATAGTGAAGGTGTAAACTTGGCAGTAGAAAATCTTAACAGTATATTTGACCTCTCAGCTTCCCTATCAAATCTAAAAATCTCAAATAGAAAACCGAAGAAAATTAACAATAATGACAAATGGTTTGATGAAGAATGAAAAAATATAAGAAAGAAATTGAGAAACCTGTCCAACCAAAAACATAGAGACCCGGAAAACCTGAGTCTACTCCTTCACTATGGTGAATCACTAAAACAATACAGAAATACACTACGGAAAAAGAAGGAACAGCATGTCAGAAATCAGCTCAATGCAATTGAAGAATCCATTGACTCTAACCACTTCTGGGAAAATTGGAAAACACTAAACAAACAACAACACGAAGAATTATCTATCCAAAATGGAGATGTATGGGTAAACCACTTCTCCAATCTTTTTGGCTCTATAACAAAGAATAAAGAGCAAAACATATACATGATCAAATACAGATCTTAGAATCAACTATTAAAGACTACCAGAACCCACTGGATTCTCCAATTACATTGAATGAGTTACAGGACAAAATAAAAACCCTCCAACCCAAAAAGGCCTGTGGTGTTGATGGTATCCTCAATGAAATGATCAAATATACAGACAACAAATTCCAATTGGCTACTTAGCTCTGGCATCTTCCCCAATATTTGGAACCAAGGACTGATCACCCCAATCCACAAAAGTGGAGACAAATTTGACCCCAATAACTACCGTGGAATATGTGTCAACAGTAACCTTGGGAAAATCCTCTGCATTATCATTAACAGCAGACTCGTACATTTCCTCAATGAAAACAATGTATTGAGCAAATGTCAAATTGGCTTTTTACCAAATTACCATACAACAGACCATGTATTCACCCTGCACACCCTAATTGACCACCAAACAAACCAAAACAAAGGCAAAGTCTTCTCATGCTTTGTTGATTTCAAAAAAGCCTTCCACTCAATTTGGCATGAGGGTCTGCTATACAAACTGATGGAAAGTGGTGTTGGGGGTGAAACATACGACATTATAAAATCCATGTACACAAACAACAAGTGTGCGGTTAAAATTGGCAAAAAACACGACACATTTCTTCACACAGGGTCGTGGGGTTAGACAGGGATGCAGCTTAAGCCCCAACCTCTTCAACATATATATCAACGAATTGGCGCGGGCACTAGAAAAGTCTGCAGCACCCAGCCTCCCCCTGCTAGAATCCGAAGTCAAATGTCTGCTGTTTGCTGATGATCTGGTGCTTCTGTCACCAACCAAGGAGGGCCTACAGCAGCACCTAGATCTTATGCACAGATTCTGTCAGACCTGGGCCCTGACAGTAAATCTCAGTAAGACCAAAATAATGGTGTTCCAAAAAAGGTTCACAAATACAAATTCCATCTAGACACTGTTGCCCTAGAGCACACAAAAAACTATACATACCTTGGTCTAAACATCAGCGCCACAGGTAACTTCCACAAAGCTGTGAACGATCTGAGAGACAAGGCAAGAAGGGCATTCTATGCCATCAAAAGGAACATAAATTTCAACATACTAATTAGGATTTGGCTAAAAGTACTTGAATCAGTCATAGAGCCCATTGCCCTTTATAGTTGTGAGGTCTGGGGTCCGCTCACCAACCAAGACTTCACAAAATGGGACAAACACCAAATTGAGACTCTGCACGCAGAATTCTGCAAAAATATCCTCCGTGTACAACGTAGAACACCAAATAATGCATGCAGAGCAGAATTAGGCCGATACCCACTAATTATCAAAATCCAGAAAAGAGCCGTTAAATTCTATAACCACCTAAAAGGAAGCGATTCCCAAACCTTCCATAACAAAGCCATCACCTACAGAGAGATGAACATGGAGAAGAGGCCCCTAAGCAAGCTGGTCCTGGGGCTCTGTTCACAAACACAAACACACCCTACAGAGCCCCAGGACAACAGCACAATTAGACCCAACCAAATCACGAGAAAACAAAAAGATAATTACTTGACACATTGGAAAGAATTAACAAAAAAACAGAGCAAACTAGAATGCTATTTGGCCCTACACAGAGAGTACACAGCGGCGGAATACCTGACCACTGTGACTAATCCAAAATAAAGGAAAGCTTTGACTATGTACAGACTCAGTGTGCATAGCCTTGCTATTGAGAAAGGCCGCCGTAGGCAGACATGGCTCTCAAGAGAAGACAAGGCTATGTGCTCACTGCCCACAAAATGAGGTGGAAACTGAGCTGCAGTTATACCATGCACACATCTACACAGATACCTTAGGGCCATATAAGCCACGGCTGACCTCTGTTTAAGACCCTGCACTTATGCTATAATCTCCAAAACTTTATTTCAGTCATTCAATTCTCCACAAAATGAACTCTGGGCGAGCACTGTTACTTATTGTACAAGGATCCATAGATTTCTACAACATTTACAATTCATTTACATATGACTTCACTCATAGTGAGGACTAGCAGAGTGTATAGAGAACTGGTATGCTGTCTCTATCCCAGGTTCCTGGTCTCATTACCTGGGGCCCCTGAGGCCCTAGGAGGCCAACAAAACCTCCACAACCACTGCCTTAGAAACATTATATTGTGCCATAGGACCCGGGTCAAAAGTAGTGCACTATATAGGAAATAGTTGATAAAAGTTCAAGCATTTCACAGTACTGTTTTACACCTGCTGTATCCTGTGCATGTGACAATAAAACAATTACACTTTTGAACTATTTCCTATATAGTATCATTTCCCAACAATTCAGAATACAAGTAATACAACAGAGAAGAAAAACACGGGAAATATGAGAAGAAAAAAACCACCAGACGCAAGTTAAATCAGGTCAGTGAGAATAACAATATTTACAATGTGCGTGGATACTGGAATGATTGAGGTAGGTGTGTACACTGAACAAAAGTATAAACTCAACATGCAACAATTTCAAAGATTTTACTGAGTTACAGTTCATATAAGGAAATCAGTCAATTGAAATAAAACCATTAGGCCCTAATCTATGGATTTCAAAGGACCCGGAATACAGATATGCATCTGTTGGTCACAGATACCTTTAAAAAAAAGGTAGGGCGTGGATCAGAAAACCAGTCAGTATCTGGTGTGACCATTTGCCTCATACAACGCGACACCTCTCCTTCGCATAGAGTCCCCAATACAACATTTAACATTTAAGTCATTTAGCAGACGCTCTTATCCAGAGCGACTTACAAATTGGTGCTTTCACCTTATGACATCCAGTGGAACAGCCACTTTACAATAGTGCATCTAGGTCATTTAAGGGAGAGAAGGATTACTATCCTATCCTACACCTGTTTCAGGTGTCTCTGGTGATTGACTCCGCTGTCCTGGCGTCGTGATTCCACCATTGGGGGGCCAGAGCAGCGAACAGTTTTGACTGGGCTGAGCAGGGAGTGGTAGGGAGGCGAGCAGGCCAGAATGAACGCAGTGCCCTTGTTTGGGTGTAAACTGATGGGACCTGGAGGTAGTGAGGTGCTTCCCCTCACAGCTCCGTGGCAAGCACCATGGTCTTTTGCGGATTCAGTGGAAGCCAGTGGAGAGAGCGGAGGAGCGGGGTGAAAAGTGAGAGAACTTGGGAAGGTTGAACACCAGACGGGCTGCGGCGTTCTGGATGAGTTGTAGTTTAATGGCACAGGCAGGGAGCCCAGCCAACAGCGAGTTGCAGTAATCCAGACGGGAGATGACAAGTGCCTGGATTAGGACCTGCGCCGCTTCCTGTGTGAGGCAGGGTCGTACTCTGCGGATGTTGTAGAGCATGAACCTGGAACGGGCCACCGCCTGATGTTATTTGAGAACGACAGTGTTGTCCAGATCACGCCAAGGTTCTTAGCGCTCTGGGAGTGACATGGAGTTGTCAACCGTGATGGCGAGATCATGGAACGGGCAGTCCTTCCCCGGGAGGAAGAGCAGCTCCGTCTTGCCGAGGTTCAGCTTGAGGTGATGATCCGTCATCCACACTGATATGTCTGCCAGACATGCAGAGATGCGATTCGCCACCTGGTCGTCAGAAGGGGAAAGGAGAAAATTAATTGTGTGTCGTCTGCATAGCAATGATAGGAGAGACCATGTGAGGTTATGACAGAGCCAAGTGACTTGGTGTATAGCGAGAATAGGAGAGGGCCTAGAACAGAGCCCTGGGGGACACCAGTGGTGAGAGCACGTGGTGAGGAGACGGATTCTCGCCACGCCACCTGGTAGGAGCGACCTGTCAGGTAGGACGCAATCCAAGCGTGGGCCGCGCCGAGAGATGCCCAACTCGGAGAGGGTGGAGAGGAGGATCTGATGGTTCACAGTATCGAAGGCAGCCGATGTCTAGAAGGATGAGAGCAGAGGAGAGAGAGTTAGCTTTAGCAGTGCGGAGCGCCTCCGTGATACAGAGAAGAGCAGTCTCAGTTGAATGACTAGTCTTGAAACCTGACTGATTTGGATCAAGAAGGTCATTCTGAGAGAGATGGGGAGAGCTGGCCACCACGTTCAAGAGTTTTGGAGAGAAAAGAAAGAAGGGATACTGGTCTGTGTTGTTGACATCGGAGGGATCGAGTGCAGAAGGGGTGCAACTCTCGCTCTCTTGAAGACGGGAGGGACGTGCAGCGGTCAGGGATGAGTTGATGAGCGAGGTGAGGTAGGGAGAAGGTCACCGGAGATGGTCTGGAGAAGAGAGGAGGGATAGGGTCAAGCGGGCAGGTTGTTGGGCGGCCGGCCGTCACAAGACGCGAGATGTCATCTGGAGAGAGAGGGGAGAAAGAGGTCAGAGCACAGGGTAGGGCAGTGTGAGCAGAACCAGCGGTGTCGTTTGACTTAGCAAACGAGGATCGGATGTCGTCGACCTTCTTTTCAAAATGGTTGAAAGTCATCTGCAGAGAGGAGGAGGGGGGGAGGGGAGGAGGATTCAAGAGGGAGGAGAAGGTGGCAAAGAGCTTCCTAGGGTTAGAGGCAGATGCTTGGAATTTAGAGTGGTAGAAAGTGGCTTTAGCAGCAGAGAGAGAAGAGGAAAATGTAGAGAGGAGGGAGTGAAAGGATGTCAGGTCCGCAGAGGCGGATTTTCCTCCATTTCCGCTCGGCTGCCCGGGCCCTGTTCTGTGAGCTCGCAATGAGTCGTCGAGCCACGGAGCGGGAGGAGGACCGAGCCGGCCTGGAGGATAGGGGACATAGAGAGTCAAAGGATGCAGAAAGGGAGGAGAGGAGGGTTGAGGAGGCAGAATCAGGAGATAGGTTGGAGAAGGTTTGAGCAGAGGAAGAGATGATAGGATGGAAGAGGAGAGAGTAGCGGGGAGAGAGAGCGAAGGTTGGGACGGCGCGATACCATCCGAGTAGGGGCAGTGTGGGAAGTGTTGGATGAGAGCGAGAGGGAAAAGGATACAAGGTAGTGGTCGGAGACTTGGAGGGGAGTTGCAATGAGGTTAGTGGAGGAACAGCATCTAGTAAAGATGAGGTCGAGCGTATTGCCTGCCTTGTGAGTGGGGGGAAGGTGAGAGGGTGAGGTCAAAAGAGGAGAGGAGTGGAAAGAAGGAGGCAGAGAGGAATGAGTCAAAGGTAGACGTGGGGAGGTTAAAGTCGCCCAGAACTGTGAGAGGTGAGCCGTCCTCAGGAAAGGAGCTTATCAAGGCATCAAGCTCATTGATGAACTCTCCGAGGGAACCTGGAGGGCGATAAATGATAAGGATGTTAAGCTTGAAAGGGCTGGTAACTGTGACAGCATGGAATTCAAAGGAGGCGATAGACAGATGGGTAAGGGGAGAAAGAGAGAATAACCACTTGGGAGAGATGAGGATCCCGGTGCCACCACCCCGCTGACCAGAAGCTCTCGGGGTGTACACGTGGGCGGACGAAGAGAGAGCAGTAGGAGTAGCGGTGTTGTCTGTGGTGATCCATGTTTCCGTCAGAGCCAAGAAGTCGAGGGACTGGAGGAGGCATAGGCTGAGATGAACTCTGCCTTGTTGGCCACAGATCGGCAGTTCAGAGGCTACCGGAGACCTGGAACTCCACGTGGGTCGTGCGCTGGGACCACCAGATTAGAATGCGGCCATGCAGTGTGGAGCGTTTGTATGGTCTGTGCAGAGAGGAGAGAACAGGGATAGACAGACACATAGTTGACAGGCTAGAGAAGAGGCTAGCTACAAGGTGCACCTGTGTAATGATCATGCTGTTTAATCCGCTTCTTGATATACCACACCTGTCTGCTGGATGGATTATCTTACTCACTAGCAGGGATGTGAGAAAAATAAGCTTGAAACATGGGACCAACACTTTACATGTTGCGTTTATATTTTTGTTCAGTATACATGTAAAAGTGGCTGGTAGCAGGATAAATACTACTGGTAATAATATTCACTATGGTTATGTGGTGAGTGGGTGATGAGTGTGAGTGCATGTGTGTGTGTGTGAGTGCGTGCGTGCGTGCGTATGTGTATGTATGTATGTATGTATGTATGTATGTATGTGTGTGTGTGTGTGTGTGTGTGGTGTCAGTAGTGAGTGTGTGAGTGTGGGTGCATGTGTGTATGTGTGTGTAAGAAGCGTGTCAGTGTAGGTGTGTGTGCCTGAGTGGGTAGAGACCTGTGGATGAGTGTGTGTGCTTGCCTGAGTGCATGTCTGAGTGCAGGGAGGAAGTGCAGATAGTCGGGGGGAGAGAGGGAGGGCAGTGGTAGTTACTAAGAGTTTGTAGTAGGCTGTAGAGCACCTACAGATGGAATATCCAAATAAAGTGTTGCCGAAAATGATCTTTGGAAAACTGCCATGTAGATGTACAGAGACGTCTTCTTCACCCATCATTTCACCAAGGATGGAAGGGATATAGTAATTCACTAGTTTATATTATCTCCTAAATGTTTTAAAGGTGATAGGGGGGACTGTTTACTGGAAGACCGCACTGTGGAGCTGGGGAGTGTGAAGTCAGAGACAGAGGTTGTGATGACACTCTATTCCCTTTATAGTGCACTAATTTATAGTGCACTACTTTATAGTGCAGCACTTGTTACCAAACAGTAGTGCACAATATAGGGAACAGGGTGCCATAGGGCCCTGGTCAAAAGCAGCACACTATAAAGTGAATAGAGTGCAATTTGGAATGCACCCAGAGAGTGTATCTGAGGTAAAAACCTTGTCAATCTACATCACTGACAGACTCCATAAGGTTAAGACTGTAGGATCAATGGAACTTCAACGGAGCAGGTATAAGCAGAATCTAGAATGAGAATGTGTGTTTCAGAGATTATGGATGAGTGTATTCATGTAGAGACAGACAGATATTGAGTGAGAGCATGAGAGAGATAGAGGATGGGGGTAAAGAGAGAGAGAGAGCGAGACAGACGGACAGACAGACAGACAGACAGACAGACAGACAGACAGACAGACAGACAGACAGACACAGACAGACAGACAGAGAGAAACAAAGAGAGCGAGACAGAGCGAGACAGAGAGAGAGAGAGAATGAGAAACAAGAGAGAGAGAGAGAGAGAGAGAGAGAGAAGGAGAGAGAGGGAGAGAGAGAGAGAGAGACAGACAGACAGACAGACAGACAGACAGACAGACAGACAGACAGACAGACAGACAGACAGACAGACAGACAGAGAGAGGGAGAGAGAGAGAATGAGAAACAAAGAGAGCGAGACAGAGAGAGCGAGAAAGAGAGAGAGAGAGAGAGAGAGAGAGAGGAGTAGAGAAAGAGAGAGGAGTAGAGAAAGAGGGAGAATGACAAAGAGAGAGAGAGAGAGAGAGAGAGAGAGAGGAGTAGAGAAAGAGGGAGAATGAGAGAGAGAGAAAGAGAGAGAGTGAGAGAGTGTAGGTGTTCATAGTGTTTTGTATACTCAGTGTATACCCAGAGAGAGAGTGAGTGAGAGAGTGCAGGTGTTCATAGTGTTTTGTATACTCAGTGTATACCCAGAGAGAGAGAGAGTGCAGGTGTTCATAATGTTTTGTATACTCAGTGTATACCCAGAGAGAGAGAAAGTGAGAGAGTGTAGGTGTTCATAGTGTTTTGTATACTCAGTGTATACCCAGAGAGAGAGAGTGTAGGTGTTCATAGTGTTTAGTATACTCAGTGTATACCCAGAGAGAGAGAGTGAGAGAGTGTAGGTGTTCATAGTGTTTTGTATACTCAGTGTATACCCAGAGAGAGAGAGTGCAGGTGTTCATAGTGTATTGTATACTCAGTGTATACCCAGAGAGAGAGAGTGCAGGTGTTCATAGTGTTTTGTATACTCAGTGTATACCCAAACTCCATTGCAACACAGTGGGGTGACGGTTACTGTAAAGGCTGCGAGAGGGATTTCAAGACTCCCTCAAACATGCATATAATGGTAAATGGATATTCCATAGCGAATATTTGATCATTTCAATGACAGAACAGTCACAGTGGGTATGTATAGTAGTAGATACCTATGAAACAGGGGCACAGACAGAAAGTGGCTGACGGTGCTCGAACCCCAATACAAGTTTTAACCTTAACAGGTGAGTCCTACCTTGGCGATCTGAACACACCAGTTGAGCAACAGCTGGGAGCCGATGTTGTCCTTGTGTTCATGGACGTAGTCGAGCAGACAGCCGTGGGGCATGAGCTGGGTGACCAGCTGGATGGTGGGGCTCAGGCAGACCCCCAGGAGACGGACCAGGTGGGGGTGCTCCATGCTAGCCATGATCAGAGCCTCCTGGGGAACACACACATGGACTCAGGCACACAGGGAGACCATATATTCTAATACATTTGAACCATAGGGGGTGCCTATATTTGTCCTGTCTCACATATGTACAAGTGTGTGTTGTGAAATGGAAGTGTGTTTTTTGCATATCTGTGAGACACCTTTGGAGAGTGGGGTCACGGCCAGGGATCAGCCATTATTGACGGCATCCCTGGAGCAATTAGGGTTAAGTGCCTTGCTCAAGAGCAGATCGACAGATTTTTCATCTCGTCGGGTCGGAGATTCGAACCATAGCATCCTTTCGGTTACTGGCCCAGCACTCTATCCGCTACGCTACCTGCTGCCCACATACACTGCTGTACGTCAGGGGGTAAGGGATGTCTTATTAGGGCTGTATAAGGACTGAAATGTCCTTTGCGTTCGTTCAAATCATGCATTATTCCATTTGGTTTAACTGATGAGCAGCACAAGTACGAGCAAGAAAGATATCAACATTTAATCACCCAATTCACAAGATACATACACACTAGCACTCACAGCCACCAGCAGTACAGCCAACCTCACAACCCCACACACAAAGACAACATCAATTCAACCAGGCTATTGCCACGTTGTATCCCATGACAGTAATGGTGTTATACAGAGAGAGCAGGCAGGAGAGTATAGTATAGTGCATACGGCTCAGAGAGAGAGTTGGGTCTGCAGGCCAAATGGCACCCTTTTCCCTATATGGTGCACTACCTTTGACCAGGGCCCATATGGAAACCCACAGGGCTTTGGTAAAAAAAAAGAAAGTAGTGCACCACACAGGGCATAGGGTGCAGTTTGAGACACAGGTTGGATTTATGATCACTGCTTCACTGCACTTGAATAATCCAGTCCTTAGTTATCAGCTGCAGATCTATTACAATCTTAGGCCCTACATCTCCACGATCTTAAATCAGGGCCATTGTCAGAGGGAGAGAAGGGCAGAGAAGGGGAGAGAAGGGCCACTCGGTCTGCTTTTAACTGAGCCTGCCTGTATAACAGCTTCCTCCCCTGTAAATCTACATGGTAAAAAGGTTCATCTATCATTTTTGTGTGTGACTGTGTGTACTGGGGGGAGCTATAATTCTACAGCATAGGCTTAGAATAGAAAAACACACTTGACAAAAGCATGCACAAACACAAAACACACACACACATACTTGAACATATTCCCACAAGCATTATATATTGATAGCTCTGAATTTGTTATGTGTATAGTGACAACATGATCTTGTTCACGATGATGCAACGACTGAGAACTGCTAACTGCTAAGCTAATGCTACATATTAGCATGCGCAGTAGTGGCCTATTACTGTTTGCATTGATGAGTGTGAGTGTTCCACTGTGTGGATTCCGTTTGTTCATCAGTGTGTGACTACATGTGCCTTCCACGTGTGTCGTCTACACGTGTCTTCTATGGTGTTACGTCTACGTGTGTCTTCTACGTGTGTCTTCTACGTGTGTCGTCTACGTGTGTCTTCTACGTGTGTCGTCTACGTGTGTCTTCTACGTGTGTCTTCTACGTGTGTCTTCTACGTGTGTCTTCTACTTGTGTCTTCTACGTGTGTCTTCTACGTGTGTCTTCTACGTGTGTCGTCTACGTGTGTCGTCTACGTGTGTCTTCTACGTGTGTCTTCTACGTGTGTCTTCTACTTGTGTCTTCTACGTGTGTCTTCTACGTGTGTCTTCTACTTGTGTCTTCTACTTGTGTCTTCTACGTGTGTCTTCTACTTGTGTCTTCTACGTGTGTCGTCTACGTGTGTCGTCTACGTGTGTCTTCTACGTGTGTCTTCTACGTGTGTCGTCTACGTGTGTCGTCTACGTGTGTCTTCTACGTGTGTCGTCTACGTGTGTCTTATACGTGTGTCGTCTACGTGTGTCTTATACGTGTGTCTTCTACGTGTGTCTTCTACGTGTGTCGTCTACGTGTGTCTTATACGTGTGTCGTCTACGTGTGTCTTATACGTGTGTCGTCTACGTGTGTCGTCTACGTGTGTCTTCTACGTGTGTCTTATACGTGTGTCTTCTACGTGTGTCGTCTACGTGTGTCTTCTACGTGTGTCTTCTACGTGTGTCTTCTACGTGTGTCTTCTACGTGTGTCTTCTACGTGTGTCGTCTACGTGTGTCTTATACGTGTGTCTTCTACGTGTGTCTTATACGTGTGTCGTCTACGTGTGTCTTCTACGTAGGTGTCGTCTACGTGTGTCTTCCCAGTGTGTCTTCTACGTGTGTCTTCTACGTGTGTCGTCTACGTGTGTCGTCTACGTGTGTCTTCTACGTGTGTCGTCTACGTGTGTCTTATACGTGTGTCTTCTACGTGTGTCGTCTACGTGTGTCTTCTACGTGTGTCGTCTACGTGTGTCGTGTGTCGTCTACGTGTGTCGTCTACGTGTGTCTTCTACGTGTGTCTCTACGTGTGTCGTCTACGTGTGTCGTCTACGTGTGTCTTCTACGTGTGTCTCTCGTGTGTCTTCTACGTGTGTCGTCTACGTGTGTCTTATACGTGTGTCTTCTACGTGTGTCGTCTACGTGTGTCTTCTACGTGTGTCTTCTACGTGTGTCTCTCGTGTGTCTTATACGTGTGTCTTGTGTCTTCTACGTGTGTCGTCTACGTGTGTCTTCTACGTGTGTCGTATACGTGTGTCTTCTACGTGTGTCTTCTACGTGTGTCGTCTACGTGTGTCTTCTACGTGTGTCGTCTACGTGTGTCTTCTACGTGTGTCGTCTACGTGTGTCTTCTACGTGTGTCGTCTACGTGTGTCGTCTACGTGTGTCTTCTACGTGTGTCTTCTACATGTGTCTTCTACGTGTGTCGTCTACGTGTGTCTTCTACGTGTGTCGTCTACGTGTGTCGTCTACGTGTGTCTTCTACGTGTGTCGTCTACGTGTCGTCTACATCTACATGTGTCTTCTAAACAGTTGAACAAACCAAACTAGGTACAACATCTCCATTAACAGAGAGAGGGATATGACATGTCATTGTCTCAGTCTAGACCACTAGGTTTATTATAGCAGAAATAAAGAAGGGTCCAGAGCTGTGCTTAGGCCTTCAAAAGGAATAACTCACACTGGTGCCCTGCCGGTAACACACGCAGGAGCATGCACACACACACTCACCCACCTGCGTGTGGACACAGACACGCATGCATGCACGCGCGCACCCGCACACACACACACACACACACACACACACACACACACACAAACAGTGGTCTAGACTACCATGGTGTTGACAGTCTTCTTAATTCATGAGTATTCATCCTCCTGCTATGCTGCTACAGGAGTAAACAGGGCTGCTGCTCATTGGCCAAACATCGCCAGGGGCCATCTCTACGTCCGTGTGGGTCCGTGTGTGTGTTGTGTGTGTGCATGTGTTGTGTGTGCGTGTGTGTTTGTGTGTGCGTGTTGTGTGTGTGTTGTGTGTGTCCGTGTGTGTGTGTTGTGTGTGTCTGTGTGTCTGTGTGTGCGTGTGTGTCTCCACGTCCAATCTGAAGACACGTGCCACTGCGTTTTGATTGCTGTTTAAATGAAGAAGCTGTGCTGCCTCCTCTTCCTAAATCCTCCATGGCAGGGAGGGAGGAGAGCTGAGGGAGGAGATCGGAGGGAGGAGAACGGAGGGAGAAGCGCAGAGGGAGGAGGGTGGAGAGCAGATGGAGGACAGAGGAGGGAGGAAAGAGGACAGAGGAGAGAGTACAGAGGAGGGATGAAAGAGGAGGGAGGAAAGAGGAGGGAGGACAGAGGAGAGAGGACAGAGGAGAGAGGACAGAGGAGGGAGGAAAGAGGAGGGAGGACAGAGGAGGGAGGACAGAGGAGGGAGGAAGAGGAGGGAGGACAGAGGAGAGAGGACAGAGGAGAGAGGACAGAGGAGGGAGGAAAGAGGAGGGAGGACAGAGGAGGGAGGACAGAGGAGAGAGGACAGAGGAGAGAGGACAGAGGAGGGAGGAAAGAGGAGGGAGGAAAGAGGAGGGAGGACAGAGGAGGGAGGACAGAGGAGAGAGGACAGAGGAGAGAGGACAGAGGAGGGAGGAAAGAGGAGGGAGGAAAGAGGAGGGAGGACAGAGGACAGAAGATGGAGGACAGAGGAGGAAGGAAAGAGGAGGGAGGACAGAGGAGGGAGGACAGAGGAGAGAGGAAAGAGAAGGGAGGACAGAGGACAGAAGATGGAGGACAGAGGAGGAAGGAAAGAGGAGGGAGGACAGAGGAGAGAGGAAAGAGGAGGGAGGACAGAGGAGAGAGGAAGGAGAAGGGAGGACAGAGGACAGAAGATGGAGGACAGAAGAGGGAGGACAGAGGAGGGAGGACAGAAGAGGGAGGACAGAGGAGGGAGGACAGAAGAGGGAGGACATAAGAGGGAAGACAGGGGAGGGAGGAAAGAGGAGGGAGGACAGAGGAGGGAGGACAGAGGAGGGAGGACAGAGGAGAGAGGAAAGAGGAGGGAGGACAGAGGAGAGAGGAAAGAGAAGGGAGGACAGAGGACAGAAGATGGAGGACAGAAGAGGGAGGACAGAGGAGGGAGGACAGAAGAGGGAGGACAGAGGAGGGAGGACAGAAGAGGGAGGACATAAGAGGGTAGACAGGGGAGGGAGGAAAGAGGAGGGAGGACAGAGGAGGGAGGAAAGAGGAGGGAGGCAGCTCCTTCAAGTCTCCTCAGTCTGATACCTGTCTCTCCAGCCGTGTGAGTTTGCGTCCCAAATGGCACCCTATTCCCTTTATAGTGCACTACCTTTTACCAGGACCCATAGGGCAGGGAACAATTTAGGGAACACAGGAGACTGGTGGCACCTTAATTTGGGAGGATGGGCTCATGGTATCGGCTGGAGCGGAATGAGTGGAATGGTTTCAAATACATCAAACCCAGTTTCCATATGGTTGATGCCATTTCATTCGCTCCATTCCAGCCATTATGATGAGCCATCCTGTCCTCAGCAGCCTCCTGTGATAGTGAATAAGATGCCATTTGGAACACAGGCTGAGTCTCCCCTCCCCTACCTCTCCACATTGACCCCTCCTGTTTAGTCAAAGACATCTGAAGGTCCTCCTCCCCCTTCATCCCCCCTCCTCCCTCATGCTGTCCTCCAGTTGACAGGCAGCTATCCCACCAGCCAAGGCAGCAGAGAGCACTGGACCTGGGTTCAACTAATATTTAAAATAATTTCAAATACTGTGCTTAATTTAGCCTGTCTGATGCCATTGAACCAATATAATAATCCACTCCAGGCAGGGTGAAGCAATGCATTTTTTTTTTTTTCAAATAGTATTTGAAACCAGGTCTGCTGAGCCCCATTGATTCCTCTCTTGGAGAGGGGAAGAGAGGAGGGGAGAAAAGAGGATAATGAGAGGAGGAGAGAGATAGGAGGGAGGAAGTGAGGGAAGGGAAAGCTCATTAGCATGGCACTCAGCTGATGATGCACTGCGGGAAATACCCAGCCTGCCTCTGGCTCCTCCTGGGGGTCATCACTAAGATCGCCTTCTAAGACACGTGCTACGTGTCACACCCACCCACCCACACACATCCACCCACACACACACACACACACACACACACACACCCACCCACACCCACACAGACACACAACGTATATGCACGCGCGTGTCTACACACATCAAAGCAAGATTGATAAAAGTAGAAATATAACCACGTTGTAATAGAAAGAGATTAAAACACCGTGGAGATGGGTTGCTAGGAGGGATTTCACTGAGGTTGCATCACAGATGTAGTAGATAACATCATTAGATTCTTGACATCCATTTTTCCTTTTGAAATAAAAGAGTGCTGAATGTTTTATGAATGACTGGGGATCGTACCGTCGTCAGCCATAGGCGCTGTGAGCCTGTAGTGTGTGGCGGTGGTGGTGTAGTGCATGGGGTCTCTACGGAGCCAGTAAAACACTCACATCCATGAACTCCACGTTAGCCTTGGGTCCCGTTGCCTCGTTCAGGATCTTGATGGCGACCGGGATCTTCACTGTCTCACCCTCCGGCACCCAGATACCCTGAGGGGGGAGAGGAGGAGAGAGGGGGAGAGGAGATGAGAGGTAAATTAGAGGGGGAGAGGAGGGTGGAGAGATGGGGAGAAAGTTAGATGGGATGATAGGAGAGGAGAGAAGGAGAGGGAGAGGTGGAGGGCAGGAGAGGTGAATTAGAGGGGGAGAGGAGGGTGGAGAGATGGGGAGAAAGTTAGATGGGATGATAGGAGAGGAGAGAAGGAGAGGGAGAGGAGAGGTGGATGGCAGGAGAGGTGAATTAGAGGGGGAGAGGAGAGAAGGAGGGGGAGAGGAGAGAAGGAGAGGGAGAGGAGAGAAGGAGAGGGAGAGGAGAGGTGGAGGGCAGGAGAGGTGAGTTACATGAAGGGAACAAGAAACATGTGTAAAAAAGGGAAGTGGGAATAGTGGAGGTAAGACGACACAGCTGCTGAGTCACAAAGTCAGACACTGGTTTATAGACATACAGTAGTTCAGACCTCTTACACTGTGAGACATACAGTAGTTCAGACCTCTTACACTGTGAGACATACAGTAGTTCAGACCTCTTACACTGTGAGACATACAGTAGTTCAGACCTCTTACACTGTGAGACATACAGTAGTTCAGACCTCTTACACTGTGAGACATACAGTACTTCAGACCTCTTACACTGTGAGACATACAGTAGTTCAGACCTCTTACACTGTGAGACATACAGTAGCTCAGACCTCTTACACTGTGAGACTGTGACAGTAGTTCAGACCTCTTACACTGTGAGACATACAGTAGTTCAGACCTCTTACACTGTGAGACATACAGTAGTTCAGACCTCTTACACTGTGAGACATACAGTAGTTCAGACCTCTTACACTGTGAGACATACAGTAGTTCAGACCTCTTACACTGTGAGACATACAGTAGCTCAGACCTCTTACACTGTGAGACATACAGTACTTCAGACCTCTTACACTGTGAGACATACAGTACTTCAGACCTCTTACACTGTGAGACATACAGTAGCTCAGACCTCTTACACTGTGAGACATACAGTAGTTCAGACCTCTTACACTGTGAGACATACAGTAGCTCAGGCCTCTTACACTGTGAGACATACAGTAGTTCAGACCTCTTACACTGTGAGACATACAGTAGTTCAGACCTCTTACACTGTGAGACATACAGTAGCTCAGACCTCTTACACTGTGAGACATACAGTAGTTCAGACCTCTTACACTGTGAGACATACAGTAGTTCAGACCTCTTACACTGTGAGACATACAGTAGCTCAGACCTCTTACACTGTGAGACATACAGTAGCTCAGACCTCTTACACTGTGAGACATACAGTAGTTCAGACCTCTTACACTGTGAGACATACAGTAGTTCAGACCTCTTACACTGTGAGACATACAGTAGCTCAGACCTCTTACACTGTGAGACATACAGTAGTTCAGACCTCTTACACTGTGAGACATACAGTAGTTCAGACCTCTTACACTGTGAGACATACAGTAGCTCAGACCTCTTACACTGTGAGACATACAGTAGCTCAGACCTCTTACACTGTGAGACATACAGTACTTCAGACCTCTTACACTGTGAGACATACAGTAGCTCAGACCTCTTACACTGTGAGAAATACCATAGTTCAGGGCTATCTCTCTGCTCTTATCCTCTCTCCTGCTTGAGTCACAGCAGACCTGACCTGGATTTGCATGTGATCCTTACTACGTGCCTATGGCAACTCTCCTCTGTCTGCTTCCATTCCTCCCTCCCTATCTCCCTCCCTCCCTCTTTCCTTCCATTCTCATTTCCTGTTATCATCTCCCCATCTCCCCAGGCTCCATATCATTCTCTCTCTCCCACCCTCCACCTTGAAACACCTCCTAATTTCTAACTTGCAAAAAAAGTGGTTGTAGCTGTGTGAGTGCATATGATAAGTTGATACCTTGTAGACGGTGCCGAAGGCCCCCGAGCCCAGTATCTTGACCCTCTTGAGTTCAGTCTCTTTGAGGATGCGGAGCTGGGCCTGGTTAGGGGCTGTACCACTAGGTGTCAGGGGCTCCACCAGCTACAGGGAGAAACAATCAATCAACTCATCAGTCAAATAAACAGTCAATGACTGCAATAAACAGACCCTCACTCCGTTACCCGTCAATCAACCAATCAATCTAGCAAGCTATTTAGAAACCAACCAGTCACATCTCCCATGGGTATGGCACTCTTTCATCTTTCGAAGAGAAACTTTCAAAGAGACTTACCAGAGAAGCAAAAGTGACAAATATAAAACAAGAGGGGAAGAGAGAGGGAAAGAGATGGAGAACTAGAGAGATAGAGAGAATGAGAGGGTGGATAATAGCAACAGTTGAAGAGGAGTATAGGCTCGCATAGTTTCATTATCTTTCAAGTGGAGAACAATGAATCCACCGGAAGGGAGAGAGGGATAGGGAGGAAGAGAGGTAGAAAGTGAGGGAAAGAAAGAGTGAGGGAGGGGAGATATAGAGAGGGGAAGCGAGCGAAAGAGAGAAAAAGAGAGGAAAGGAGGGGAGAAAGAGATAGATAGAGGGAGAGGGAGAAAGAAAGAGAAAGAAAACAGAGTGGAGAGAGAAAGAGAGAGCGAGAGAGAGAGAGGGGGAAGGAGCAGAGAGAGAGAGAAAGAGAGACTGCGAGAGATGGAAGAAAAAGAGAGAGAATGTGAGGGAGGGAGAGACAGATAGAGAAAGGGAGAAGAAGTAAATCAGCTCTCCTCTCTGCTTCGGCTCTGTCCTCTGGCTCATCACAACACTCTAATTAAAAAAACATAGCTGTTCTTTATTTAAATGGAGTTCTGAATCAGGCTTGCAGGAGAGGACAGAGAAGAGGAAAGAGGGGGAGGGGAAAGAGAGTGAGAAAGAGAAGGGGTAGAGAGGAAAGAAGGATAGGGGGAAGAGGAAGAAGAGGGAGAGAGGGAGGAGAGAGATATAGAAGGGACATGGAAGGAGCAAAGAAGATGGGATGGATTGTCAAAACATAACTTGATAAACAGGAAGATGGGAAAACCCGCTGGTAAAGCTTGACAAGACCAGATGAACTGGCAACAGACAAACAGAGAACACAGGTGTAAATACACAGGGGATAATGAGGAAGATGGGTGACACCAGGACCATGCCCCAGGACTACCTGACATGATGACTCCTTGCTGTCCCCAGTCCACCTGACCGTGCTGCTGCTCCAGTTTCAAATGTTCTGCCTTATTATTATTCGACCATGCTGGTCATTTATGAACATTTGAACATCTTGGCCATGTTCTGTTATAATCTCCACCCGGCACAGCCAGAAGAGGACTGGCCACCCCACATAGCCTGGTTCCTCTCTAGGTTTCTTCCTAGGTTTTGGCCTTTCTAGGGAGTTTTTCCTAGCCACCGTGCTTCTACACCTGCATTGCTTGCTGTTTGGGGTTTTAGGCTGGGTTTCTGTACAGCACTTTGACATATCAGCTGATGTACGAAGGGCTATATAAATACATTTGATTTGATGTCCTTCCATATATTTTTAGTCCCCCTCTTATTCCTCTTCCCCCTCTCCTTCTCCTTCCCCCTTTCCGTTTCCGTCTGTTTTTATCCCCCTCTCTTTCCTTTCTCTCTCTTGTTTTGAATGTTTTTGTGCAGTGTGAACACTCCAACGGAATTGAGACCCCTCAAAAGAGCCCCTCAAAAGAGCCTCTGAAGCAACCCGAACTGAGACCACTTCTAGAGGTGTTCGGAGTTCGGTTCGCTTGAATTCCACGGCCTGGTTCCCTTTATTTAGGGCAATGTGAACACAAAGCTCCCCAGGCTCGCTTGTCATTATTCCTGCACCACACGCTAGACTACTGCAACACTGTTTCCCCTGCCACAACCCCCCACATTGGGTCCACAAAAGAGAGAAGATGGTGATGTGCAGGTTCTCAGAAATAAACGTGTGCTGTTTTTGCATATTGATCAGCGATTGTCAAGGATGCACAGAAATTCCAAAATATGTATGGAGTTCTTAGTTCAAGATTATTTGTTTGCGATATGTGATCTATAGGCTAAGAGAGTTTCATAAAGTGTTTACTCGATAGTGGGGTGAGAAGACAACATATTTGGTGAGAATCACAACATAGGGTACAAAATAAGTTTGAGCTCTTAAAGGGGCAGTGCCTACATTTTCAATTACATCATTATTCAATCTGCTGTTATTCTTCTGCTATTTATTATGTTACTCATAATATTTACATGTTAATATTATCTTCTGATTACAATGATTTAAATGCAATCTATTAGCTTCCAAATGTAAGTATGTACAATATCTAGCTGTCCGATAGCACCTTCTGATGGAATGGCTTGTCCTGCACTTTGTAAAAACCCAGAGTGCACTGAGTGAATGTTGGAAAAAGATCTTGGTTCCTTTCTAAACATAGCGATGTGAATGCAAAGAGAACTGAGCTATTTTACCCCAGAGTTCACTTGAATAGGACTGAGATTGGCTCTTTTAAGAGGGAGCTGTTCACCAACCCACTCTGCACTGTGGTGCTGAAACCTGAGGAAGAATACTAGGGTGTCCATTTATTTAGTCTCTTCGAGCAGTCATTTCTTGTTTGTTATTACTTGTTATTATTTCAAGCTAAAATCCTTAGTTGCTCCATTTCTTGACTTATAGATGAATTATATACACACAATGATTATTGAATAATATCATTTAGAATTGCCTCATGAGTTTAGATCAACTGTCGCATCACATCATAATCCAAAATATAAGCTTGTTTTACTCCAATGTTTGTAAACAATGTAAATGTAAAATATGTCTAAAAGGATCATTTTGATGTCATGGATGGTCAGCCCTTGCATCCATACCTCTGTTTCTGAATGTGAGCGTGGTTACATTTCACCCCTCAGCTTTTGAACTAAACATCGGCTGAGTTTACTCTTTGTTATCGTTTCAATTGACTGACTTGCCACTGAGTTTTGCATTGAGCCAATTTGTATTGAATACAAATGGTGAGTTCCGTAATAATAAAGCAGTGAACAGTACTGTATGTGTGTGCAGCTAATCAAGACAGCACAGTGGAGCGGAATGGATGGAGAGAGTGTGAGAGACCAGTGATGTAAGGTATTATGGAAAAAGGCACAATCTTGTCATTACTGAAATAACTAGTAAAAAGCCCAGTGCACCATCACTTCATGGCACTGTAAGTGTAGGGTAGAAGGACATGGCAGGAGACCAGCACATTCATGCTCTTACACCACCCTATGTGATACTGAGAGCTTTAATGGAACCTGTCCCTGATGGCTGTTAACACAGATCACCCGCTCCTCTCCTACATGGGAGACTGAACGTCCGTCCGTCCGTCTGTCTACAGTGAGCTAGCGCTAGCCCAGGACAGTTTTCAGGCCTCCCTCTCACAGTAGGTATTAGCCACAGTACTGTTCGTGACTCAAATATGAAGTCATGGCTATCAGTATACTGAAACTTAATAATAGGTTCTCTATACATGTTATTCATGTTATTTCACAGTAACTCTTATAACTAATCTATTTCACATGCAGTGGTGATGAATACTTGTATATGCAGCTATGCAGACTTAGCAGCAGGGTTGGGATTCATTCCACAAATTCAACTCTAATTACATTCTCTGTCTCTGTAAATTTGATATAATTCAATTCAAATTTCAGGTCAATCTTTGAATTCAAAGATAATTAAATTCATCTCAATTCCAATGGTGGGCAAATTCCAAGAATTCAATTGCCAATTCAATATTAATAACTTGAAGATTGTTGAAATTTGAATTGAATTCAACATAATTGATCCAATTCAAGAATTGAATTGAAATGTCTAATTACATGGAATTGACCCCAACTCTGCTTGGCAGTGGATCATATCCTAGCCATTTACAACCAGATATGGTACCTGGTCAAAAGTAGCGAGCTACATAGGGATTAGGGTGCCATTTGGGACCAAGCCATCCTTTACCTATTCTATCCATTCATTGTGATCAGTCGAGGAGGTAGAGAGTCCCAAATTCAGACAAAATGCTTCCTGGTTTGGTCAAGTCGGGCTCTACAGCATGGCAGACTGGGTAATTCATTAAGATTGATGTCTGTACGGAGGATGAAATTGAGGTCTCCAATCTGCTCCCCACTCTGTGGAGGGAGGAGATTGTGTGTGGATGGAGGAGTGTGTGTGTTTGTCAAATCAAATCAAATCAAATTGTAACATATTTTGCAGATCTTATCACAGGTGCACCCGAAATGCTTATGTTTGTAGCTCCAACAGTGCAGTAATACCTACAAATAAAAAACAATACACACAAATTAAATAAAATAAAATAAAGAAATGAAGAAATATCAGAATGAATATAAATACAGTATATACTGGAAATAATGGTGTGAAATAGACAGTATATGAATAGAAAAGGTTTGTACAGCAGTAGTTATATAGGCTCATCCTTGACTAGAATACAGTATATTCTAGATGGTAGCGGAGTGAACTGACCGCACCACCCGCTGGAGGAGAGCCTTGCAGCTGCAGACAGTGTAATTGCCGTGCCAGGTGGTGATACACCCTTACAGGATGCTCTCAATGGTGCATCTGTAGAGGTTTGTCAGGGTCTTAGGAGCCAAGACAAATTCCTTCAGCCTCCTGAAGTTCAAGAACTAGAGCGGTTTGCTGCTGAACAGGGGGCCAAATTGCCAGTGGAAAGGAACAGGGGGCCAAATTGCCAGTGGAAAGGTGCAGCAAGCTCATTGATTGCTACAAGAAGCATTTGTTGGCAGTTATCTTTGCCAAAGGCAGTGCAATGAAGTTCTAGTTCTGAGGTGCTAATAATAATGTCCATGCCATTTGTCTGTATTTTCTCAATTAAAATGGTAAACTTAAGTTTCCAAAAATAAAATGCAATGATGAAAATCCAATAATACGATGTTGAGACCAATGAATTTTTTCAATTTCAAGAAATAGAGAATTAGTCAAGAAAAGTGGAAGGGTGACAATTTACAACTGTACATGTAAACAGTTGTAATAGTGACCAGTAGCAGGATAAATAGATAAATACTAATGGTAATGGCAATCAATAATCAAAGAACAGCAGCATAATGGTAGTAATACATCTAATCAATCATTATTTTAGCAGCAGCGTAGAAGTGAGGGTGTGTGTGTGTAAGTGTGTGGCGTAAGTAACGAATGTGAAAGTGAGGGTGAATGTAAGTGTGTGTATGCGAGTATGTGTGTGTGCGTGTGAGTAAGAGTGACAGTGAAGGTATGTGTGTCTGAGTGGGTAGAGACCTCTGGATGGGTATAGAGTGAGTGTGGATAGTCTGTGGAAGAGGGACAGCAGCGTTTAACAGTGTTACGGCCAGGGGATAGAAGCTGTTCAGGAGTCTGTTGGTCTGAGCCTTGATGCACCGGTACCGCCTGCCAGACGGGAGTGTGGACAACAGTCTCTGGCAATATTTCTCGCAAACCATTTCTGTATAGACCTCGCTTTAATGCACGAAGGCATTGTCATGCTGAAACAGGAAAGGGCCTTCCCCAAACTGTTGCCACAAAGTTGTAAGCACAGAATCGTCTAGAATGCCATTGTATGCTGTAGCATTAAGATTTCCCTTCACTGCAAGTAAGGGGCCTAGCCCGGTCCCATTTTGTGAGCTTGTGTGGCTTACCACTTCGCGGCTTGGCCGTTGTTGCTCCTAGACGTTTGCACTTACAGTTGACCGTGGCAACTCTAGCAGGGCAGAAATTTTACGAGAGATTGCATGAATGTGTGCTTGATTTTATACAGCAATGGTGTGGCTGAAATAGCCAAATCCACAAATTTGTAGGGATGTCCACATGTATATATTGTGTACGTCCTGGATGGCTGAGAGCTGCCCCTAGTGATGCGCTGGGCCGGCCACACCATCCTCTGTATGGCCTTCCGGTAGCGGGCAGTGCGGTTGCCATACCAGATGGTGATACAACCAGTCAGGATGCTCTCGATGGTGCAGCTGTAAAAATTCCTGAGGATCTAATTACTTCAGCCTCCTGAGGGAGAATAGGTGTGCCGTGACTTCTTCACAACTATCCTGGGTCAACTCCTTGGTCTTGTTGATGTTGATGGAGAGGTTGTTGTCCTGACACCACACTGCCAGGTCTCTGACTTCCTCATCGCTGTTGGTGATCAGGCCTACCACCTTGGTGTCGTCAGCAATCTTGATGATGGAGTTGGAGTCGTGCGTGGCCACACAGTGGTGGGTGAACAGGGAGTACAGAGGGGGGCTAAGCATACACCACTGGGGGGCCCCCGTGTTGAGGTGATCCTCATGTCGGAGGTCCTCGTGTCGGAGGTCTCGTTACATACTCTCACCACCTAGGGTTGGCCCGGCATGAAGTCCAGGATCCAGTTGCAGAGGGAAGTGTTCAGTCCCAGGGTCCCGACCTTGGTGAAGAGAGGGAACTATGTTGTTGAACGGCATTCTCACATTGGTATGTCTCTTGTCCAGGTGAGAGAGGGCAGTGTGGAGTGCAATTGAGATTGCATCATCTGTAGATATGTTGGGGCAGTATAGAAATTGGAGTGGGTCCAGGGTGTCTGGGATGATGGAATTGATGTGTGCCATGACCAGCCTTTCAAAGCACTTCATGGTTACAGATCTGAGTGGTACAGTGACGGTAGTGCTGTAGTCATTATGGCAGGTAGCCTCAGAGTTCTTGGGAACAGGAATGATGCGGGTCAGCTTGAGACGTGGGGATTACAGACTGGTACAAGGAGAGGTTGAAAATGACAGTGAAGATGCCTGCCAGCTGGGCTGTGCATGCTCTGAAAACGTACCCTGGAATACCGTCCTGCCCCGGGGCCGTGCGAGTGTTGACTAGATTAAAAGCCTTATTCACATCAGCCTCAGAGAACGGGATCACCTATTCATCTGGGATGGCTGGGGCCCTCATGCACTTGTCGAAGTGTTGAGTTCGTCTAGTAGAGAGGCATCCTTTGTAATCCTTAATGGACTGTAGCTCCTGCCACACGGGTCGAACATCGGAGCCGGTGTAATAGGAGTCCACCTTGTTCCTATATTGTCCTTTTGCCTGTTTGATGGCTCTTCGGAGGTCATAGTGGGACTTCTTGTGCGAGTTTGTGTCCTCTGCCATAGCCTCAGGGTCTGCTGCGATAGTCCTGTTTGTGGTAGCTCTGTCCTTTAGCTTAGGGCATTCCTCAATGTTAATCCAGGGTTTTTGATTGGGGAATCAACATACCTTCACAGTTGTGACAACGTCAACGTTGCATTTTCTGATGAAGCCGGTGACGGAGGTGGTTAGTTCTTCGATGCTATTGGCAGAGTCCTGGAACATATTCCAGTCAGTGCTAGCAAAGCAGTCCTGCAGCATAGCCTCTGCTTCGGTGCACCATTTCACTATGGAGCGCGTCACATGTACTTCCTGTTTGAGCTTCTGTTTGTAAACAGGAAGCAGGAGTATAGTAATGGTTATACAGTATTGGTAGTTTTGTTCACATTTATGGACTAGGTACAATACAGTGGAACACTGCCTATAGAAGTAGAGCAACAAGATGCTTGTTAATTTAACACAGTGTGATGTGGTATTGTATTTGTGTTGCTTGGAAGCCTTGTTCAGAGTGAGTTCCATGTGAGTGGGTCCAGGGTTGATGGTATTTTTGTGTAGAACATCCGTTTCAAAGAAGTTCTCATGTTCTATACCGTAACAAAGGAAAGGAGGGAGAGAGAAGGGAGAGGAGGGAGAGAGGAGGGAGAGAGAAGGGAGAGGAGGGAGAGAGGCCACAGAGGAGAGGAGAGAAAGAGAGGGAGAGAGGGAGAGAGGAAGGAAGAAGAGGAGGGAGAGAGGCCACAGAGGAGAGGAGAGAAAGAGAGGGAGAGAGAGAGAGGAGGGAGAGAGGAAGAGGAGGGAGAGAGGAAGGAAGAAGAGGAGGGAGAAAGGAGGGACAAAGGAAGGAAGGAGAAAGGAGGGAGAAAGGCCTCAGAGGAGAAAGTGATTTGTTTGAGCTGGAGATGATGCTCTCTACCTCCTCTCCTCTCTGTCGGTCTATTCCCTAAGCTCTCTCTGTGTTCTCATAGCCCCGGGCCCCAGCCACCAGAGGCCCTACACACATCACAGAACACATCATAGACTACATCACATACCATTAAGCACAAGGCTGTTATTACAGCTCTTCATAGAGCAGTAAGTGACGTCCTTTTCACTAAGGCTACTAGGATGTAGGATCCAATTCACTCCTGTTTTCTTTAATTATTACTTCAATCAATCATTCAATATCTTTATTGTCCCAATTGAGATCCATTGTGGAAATGTTTGACCAATAATGAACTCTATAACTGAAACGTCAAACCAATCAGTCTGTGTCTTATTGAGAGTCTCTAAATTCGGTCTGTGTCTCAAGGCACCCTATTCCCTATATTTTGATGAGACCAATGGAAGCTTTTTCTATGAGCCACATCTCAGGAGGCCCTTACCCTTGTCCCGGGTGTGTGTGTGTTCACACGCCATACCTCTGTCTCGAGGAAGCGTCGCAGGGCTCTCTTCTTCTTGATGCTCTTCCTGCGGACAGACACGGCTACACTCAGAGCCACAATGACCACGACGAAGAGGCCCCCTATCACCCCGGCAGCAATCAAGGGAGTCCTGAGGGAGAGGAGAGAGAGAGAGATGTGAGATAGGGCCACAGTACTGGATACTAGTTACCAAACCTTCTTATTTGTTTTCTTTCTAATCATTTAGCTGCGCTTGATTGAGCTACTATTGTCTGGTAAAGTGGAACCGATAGAATAGTTTATCCACCTGGCAGTCCAAGCAGGCTTAATCAAATGCTCAAAATATTTGATAGAAAACAAATACTATTTAAACCCAGGTCTGATAAGCACTTACTCCAGAAGTCACAACAGACTTGGCTAACCAGAATTAGGACAATTCTTACTTAGCTTACAACCTTTGACAAAATACATGATCTAACATCTACAAGTGTCCTGTTACAAAATTAGGCAGTAAGTTCAAAGAAGAAGGGAAGGAAATGAAAGTCAGGAGAAGACGACATGTTCTGCTGCTTGTCAGCCTTGTCCATGATCTCTCTAACCCTCTACACCCCTGTCTGTCTTTCTGTCTATCTGCCTGCACTGGGAGCATTGAGTTATGTCCCTATGGCTGTGTAAAAAATAATTGTGCACTTAATAGGGAAAAGGGTGGCATTTGGGACGTATCCACAGTATATTGTGGATGAGAAGTGAGATGAAATGGTGTATCTGAGTGAATGTGCCTATCCTCTATCTTAATAAAAGGGCTAATTTGGCTGCGAGCACACGGAAGAACAGAACAGTGCAAAAGAGATGAAAGTGGCGGTGCTTCGGCACACTCCAGTCGTGCTTTAAATCAGCAGGAAAGCTATGAGCAGGTCTGGTAGATCACAGAGAAGAGCAGGTCCCATTAAACGTTATCACCCTCAGCTCACTTCATTTGGAATCGCATGAAACAACTCCCAATCTTTCACTCATCGGGTGCTTCCCAAATGGCCCCCTTTTCCCTATGTAGTGCACTACTTTTGACCTGAGCCCATAGAGAATAGGGTGTCATTTGGGACACAAACATCCTCATTCTCCCAGCTCTACCTCTCTCCTACACAATATTACAGGGATGGATTTACTTTACTAAGGCACTGCATGGTGCTTTCGGCAGGAAGTGGCTTCAAGAGACATAGTTGTATGCAGGCCTAGGCATACTCCGAGTGAACATTTGTAGTGGTGCACCCAAATGGAGAGCGGAGAGTGGGGGAATAAGTCAAAAGCAGACAGAGTGTTTGTTGAGCGGCATCCCTTTTCTCTTTTGTTATTTCGAGCCAATATGATAATCAGTGTGTATATACTGTATGTGTGTGTGGAGGGAAAGTTTGTGAGTGTGCCTGTGTGTGTGTGTGCGTGTGTGTGTGTGCATGCGTGCGTGCGTGGACATGTTTAACTATTCTTGTGAGGACCAGAAGTCCCCACAAGAATAGTAAACAAACATACATTTGACCAACTGGGGATGTTTTGTTAGTCCCCAGTTGGTTTACGGTTAAGGTTAGAATTAGTGTTGCGGTTAGAATTACGTTAAGGATTAGTGTTAGGAGCTAGTGTTAGTTTTAGGGTTAGGAGCTAGGGTTAGTTTTAGGGTTAGGAGCTAGGGTTAGTTTTAGGGTTAGGAGCTAGGGTTAGGAGCTAGGGTTAGGTTTATGGTTAGGAGCTAGGGTTAGTTTTAGGGTTAGGAGCTAGTGTTAGTTTTAGGGTTAGGAGCTAGGGTTAGTTTTAGGGTTAGGAGCTAGGGTTAGGTTTATGGTTAGGAGCTAGGGTTAGTTTTAGGGTTAGGAGCTAGTGTTAGTTTTAGGGTTAGGAGCTAGGGTTAGTTTTAGGGTTAGGAGCTAGGGTTAGGAGCTAGGGTTAGGTTTAGGGTTAGGAGCTAGGGTTCGTTTTAGGGTTATGAGCTAGGGTTAGTTTTAGGGTTAGGAGCTAGGGTTAGTTTTAGGGTTAGGAGCTAGGGTTAGGTTTAGTGTTAGGAGCTAGGGTTAGGTTTAGGGTTAGGAGCTAGGGTTAGGTTTAGGGTTAGGAGCTAGGGTTAGGTTTAGGGTTAAGAGCTAGGGTTAGGTTTAGGGTTAGGAGCTAGGGTTAGGTTTAGGGTTAGGAGCTAGGGTTAGGAGCTAGGGTTAGTTTTAGGGTTAGGAGCTAGGGTTAGGTTTAGGGTTAGGAGCTAGGGTTAGGTTTAGGGTTAGGAGCTAGGGTTAGGTTTAGGGTTAGGAACTAGGGTTAGGTTTAGGGTTAGGAGCTAGGGTTAGGTTTAGGGTTAGGAGCTAGGGTTAGGTTCAGGGTTAGGAGCTAGGGTTAGGTTTAGGGTTAGGAGCTAGGGTTAGGTTTAGGGTTAGGAGCTAGGGTTAGGTTTAGGGTTTGAGCTAGGGTTAGGTTCAGGGTTAGGAGCTAGGGTTAGGTTTAGGGTTAGGAGCTAGGGTTAGGTTTAGGGTTAGGAGCTAGGGTTAGGTTTAGGGTTAGGAGCTAGGGTTAGGTTCAGGGTTAGGAGCTAGGGTTAGGAGCTAGGGTTAGGTTTAGGGTTAGGAGCTAGGGTTAGGTTTAGGGTTAGGAGCTAGGGTTAGGTTCAGGGTTAGGAGCTAGGTTTAGGGTTAGGAGCTAGGGTTAGGTTTAGGGTTAGGAGCTAGGGTTAGGTTTAGGGTTAGGAGCTAGGGTTAGGTTTAGGGTTAGGAGCTAGGGTTAGGAGCTAGGGTTAGGAGCTAGGGTTAGGTTTAGGGTTAGTTTTAGGGTTAGGAGCTAGGGTTAGGTTTAGTGTTAGGAGCTAGGGTTAGGTTTAGGGTTAGGAGCTAGGGTTAGGTTTAGGGTTAGGAGCTAGGGTTAGGTTTAGGGTTAGGAGCTAGGGTTAGGTTTAGGAGCTAGGGTTAGGTTTAGGAGCTAGGGTTAGGTTTAGGGTTAGGAGCTAGGGTTAGTTTTAGGGTTAGGAGCTAGGGTTAGGTTTAGGGTTAGGAGCTAGGGTTAGGTTTAGGGTTAGGAGCTAGGGTTAGATTCAGGGTTAGGAGCTAGGGTTAGGTTTAGGGTTAGGAGCTAGGGTTAGGTTTAGGGTTAGGAGCTAGGGTTAGGTTTAGGGTTAGGAGCTAGGGTTAGGTTCAGGGTTAGGAGCTAGGGTTAGGTTTAGGGTTAGGAGCTAGGGTTAGGTTTAGGGTTAGGAGCTAGGGTTAGGTTTAGGGTTTGAGCTAGGGTTAGGTTCAGGGTTAGGAGCTAGGGTTAGGGTTAGGAGCTAGGGTTAGGTTCAGGGTTAGGAGCTAGGGTTAGGTTTAGGGTTAGGAGCTAGGGTTAGGTTTAGGGTTAGGAGCTAGGGTTAGGTTCAGGGTTAGGAGCTAGGTTTAGGGTTAGGAGCTAGGGTTAGGTTTAGGGTTAGGAGCTAGGGTTAGGTTTAGGCTTAGGAGCTAGGGTTAGGTTTAGGGTTAGGAGCTAGGGTTAGGTTTAGGGTTAGGAGCTAGGGTTAGGTTTAGGGTTAGGAGCTAGGGTTAGATAGAACCCTAAACCCGAGAGCTCCGAGGGGTCACCAAAACAGTTCAACAACAGGAGGAAGACAATTATTGATAAAGTGATGAGGATAAAAAAACGTTCCAAAAAAAAAATTTAGATAATAAAATCATAATAAAACACGCAAACTGGAACAATTAAATAAATAACTAAATAAGTACATAATTGGAAATCCCCCCCCAAAGGATGAAGGGATTAAGTTCTCCAAAGATAAGTGCTATGTTAAAGTGCTTGATATTATACAATTAAATATAAAATATAAAAAAGACAAAACCAGATTGAGTAAATAAATACATCATTTTTTATTGAACTGGCCTCTCCGGCTCTCTTAATTAGGCCCTCACTAACTCCCACTGTCAATGCTTTATCCTACTCTTTACCATTCATCCCAAGTGGAGCCACGGTCGGTTTCTCTATCCACCTGGATTCAGCTGCTCTTCTCTGGCCTGTGGTCAAGGAGGCTTTCATCTCCAGACCAGTGATGCAGAGGGAGGTTGTAGGGTGGTTTTGAAAGTGTTTTACCAGGTGTGTTTGTAATATGTTTTTTTCATCGTGTAGAGGTGCTGTTTGAGGTGTGTCAAGAATGTGAGACTGGTTTCTCCTATAGAAATGTTGTGGCATAATGTGCATGTTATGGCATAGATAATGTTGGTGCTCTGATTGGTCATGAGTTGTGGGATAGGACTGGAGCTTTGTGCATGTGGATTGTGAATGGTTGGAAGTTGTCGATAGTACTGTTGTTCAGTAGGTGGTTTAGGACTGGGTTTATTGGAAAATGTTGCATAGACTAAAAGATCCCTTAGGTTGGGGTTTCTGCAGAATGCTGATATAGGTCGGAATCCCTGGAGTGGGGGGGAATGTACGTTGTGTTTGGGTGAATGCGGCATTGAGTCTGGAATGAAGGAGTCTGTTTATGTCTGAGAAGGTGCTGATGGGGGGTATAATCTGTGGTTCTGTATCTGTTGGGGGGATAGGAACCCGGGGTCTGGGAAAGGTCTGAGGGTGGAGGACAGGGATAGGATGGTGGGGATAGAGATACGGACCCAGAATCAGGAAAGTGTTAAGATAGGTGTGGGCTGTTAGTCCAGGTCAGGAGTCAGTGCCTGGTCCAGAGTTCTGCAGGGTTAAGGTTGTGGTTGGGGTTAAGGTTAGGATTGGGGTTTGGTTTGGGATTAGGGTTGGGGTTAGGTTTGGGGTTAAGATTGGGGTTAAGGTTAGGGGGATCAAGTATTCTGTTCTGGGTGAAGAATGCCACTGTGTTAGGGTTGGGGGGGTTAAACATTCTGTTCTGGGTGAGGACTGCCAGTGTGTTAGGGTTGGGGGATCAAGCATTCTGTTCTGGGTGAAGAATGCCACTGTGTTAGGGTTGGGGGTTAAACATTCTGTTCTGGGTGAGGACTGCCAGTGTGTTAGGGTTGGGAGGATCAAGCATTCTGTTCTGGGTGAGGACTGCCAATGTGTTACAGTTGTGGGATCAAACATTCTGTTCTGGGTGAGGACTGCCAGTGTGTTAGGGTTGGGGGGGATCAAGCATTCTGTTCTGGGTGAGGCCTGCCAGTGTGTTATGGTTGGGGGATCAATCATTCTGTTCAGGGTGAGGCCTGCCAGTGTGTTAGGGTTGGGGGATCAAACATTCTGTTCTGCATGAGGCATGCCAATGTGTTAGGGTTGGGAGGATCAAACATTCTGTTCTGGATGAGGCCTGCCAGTGTGTTAGGGTTGGGGGGATCAAACATTCTGTTCTGGATGAGGCCTGCCAGTGTGTTAGGGTTGGGGGGATCAAACATTATGTTCTGGATGAGGCCTGCCAGTGTGTTAGGTTTGGGGGGATCAAACATTCTGTTCTGGATGAGGCCTGCAAGTGTGTTAGGGTTGGGGGGATCAAACATTCTGTTCTGGATGAGGCCTGCCAGTGTGTTAGGGTTGGGGGATCAAACATTATGTTCTGGATGAGGCCTGCCAGTGTGTTAGGTTTGGGGGATCAAACATTCTGTTCTGGATGAGGCCTGCAAGTGTGTTAGGGTTGGGGGATCAAACATTCTGTTCTGGATGAGGCCTGCCAGTGTGTTAGGGTTGGGGGGATCAAGCATTCTGTTCTGGGTGAGGCCTGCCAGTGTGTTAGGGTTGGGGGTATCAAGCATTCTGTTCTGGATGAGGCCTGCCAGTGTGTTAAGGTTGGCGGATCAAACAATCTGTTCTGGAAAAGGCCTGCCAGTGTGTTAGTGTTGGGGGATCAAACATTCTGTTCTGGATGAGGCCTGCCAGTGTGTTAGGGTTGGGGGATCAAACATTCTGTTCTGGATGAGGCCTGCCAGTGTGTTACGGTTGGGGGATCAAACATTCTGTTCTGGATGAGGCCTGCCAGTGTGTTAGGGTTGGGGGATCAAACATTCTGTTCTGAATGATGCCTGCCAGTGTGTTAGGGTTGGGGGGATCAAACATTCTGTTCTGGACGAGGCCTGCCAGTGTGTTAGGGTTGGGGGATCAAACATTCTGTTCTGGATGAGGCCTGCCAGTGTGTTAGGGTTGGGGGATCAAACATTATGTTCTGGATGAGGCCTGCCAGTGTGTTAGGTTTGGGGGATCAAACATTCTGTTCTGGATGAGGCCTGCAAGTGTGTTAGGGTTGGGGGATCAAACATTCTGTTCTGGATGAGGCCTGCCAGTGTGTTAGGGTTGGGGGGATCAAGCATTCTGTTCTGGGTGAGGCCTGCCAGTGTGTTAGGGTTGGGGGTATCAAGCATTCTGTTCTGGATGAGGCCTGCCAGTGTGTTAAGGTTGGCGGATCAAACAATCTGTTCTGGAAAAGGCCTGCCAGTGTGTTAGTGTTGGGGGATCAAACATTCTGTTCTGGATGAGGCCTGCCAGTGTGTTAGGGTTGGGGGATCAAACATTCTGTTCTGGATGAGGCCTGCCAGTGTGTTACGGTTGGGGGGATCAAACATTCTGTTCTGGATGAGGCCTGCCAGTGTGTTAGTTGGGGGTTGGGATCAAACATTCTCAAACATTCTGTTCTGAATGATGCCTGCCAGTGTGTTAGGGTTGGGGGATCAAACATTCTGTTCTGGATGAGGCCTGCCAGTGTGTTAGGGTTGGGGGATCAAACATTCTGTTCTGGATGAGGCCTGCCAGTGTGTTAGGTTTGGGGGATCAAACATTATGTTCTGGATGAGGCCTGCCAGTGTGTTAGGGTTGGGGGGATCAAACATTCTGTTCTGGATGAGGCCTGCAAGTGTGTTAGGGTTGGAGGGGGATCAAACATTCTGTTCTGGATGAGGCCTGCCAGTGTGTTAGGGTTGGGGGGGATCAAGCATTCTGTTCTGGGTGAGGCCTGCCAGTGTGTTAGGGTTGGGGGTATCAAGCATTCTGTTCTGGATGAGGCCTGCCAGTGTGTTAAGGTTGGGGGATCAAACAATCTGTTCTGGATGAGGCCTGCCAGTGTGTTAGTGTTGGGGGATCAAACATTCTGTTCTGGATGAGGCCTGCCAGTGTGTTAGGGTTGGGGGATCAAACATTCTGTTCTGGATGAGGCCTGCCAGTGTGTTAGGGTTGGGGGATCAAACATTCTGTTCTGCATGATGCCTGCCAGTGTGTTAGGGTTGGGGGCTCAAACATTCTGTTCTGGATGAGGCCTGCCAGTGTGGTAGGGTTGGGGGATCAAACATTCTGTTCTGGATGAGGCCTGCCAATGTGTTAGGGTTGGGGGATCAAACATTCTGTTCTGGGTGAGGCCTGCCAGTGGGTTGGGGGATCAAGAATTTTGTTCTGGGTGAGGCCTGCCAGTGTGTTAGGGTTGGGGGGGATCAAACATTCTGTTCTGGATGAGGCCAGACAATGTGTTAGGGTTGGGGGGGATCAAACATTCTGTTCTGGATGAGGCCTGCCAATGTGTTAGGGTTGGGAGGATCAAACATTCTGTTCTGGATGAGGCCTGCCAGTGTGTTAGGGTTGGGGGGATCAAACATCCTGTTCTGGATGAGGCCTGCCAGTGTGTTAGGGTTGGGGGGATCAAACATTATGTTCTGGATGAGGCCTGCCAGTGTGTTAGGGTTGGGGGATCAAACATTCTGTTCTGGATGAGGCCTGCCAGTGTGTTAGGGTTGGGGAGATCAAACATTCTATTCTGGGTGAGGCCTGCCAGTGTGTTAGGGTTGGGGGATCAAACATTCTGTTCTGGATGAGGCCTGCCAGTGTGTTAGGGTTGGGGGATCAAACATTCTGTTCTGGGTGAGGCCTGCCAGTGGGTTGGGGGGATCAAGAATTTTGTTCTGGGTGAGGCCTGCCAGTGTGTTAGGGTTGGGGGATCAAACATTCTGTTCTGGATGAGGCCAGACAATGTGTTAGGGTTGGGGGATCAAACATTCTGTTCTGGATGAGGCCTGCCAATGTGTTAGGGTTGGGAGGATCAAACATTCTGTTCTGGATGAGGCCTGCCAGTGTGTTAGGGTTGGGGGATCAAACATTCTGTTCTGGACGAGGCCTGCCAGTGTGTTAGGGTTGGGGGGGGATCAAACATTCTGTTCTGGATGAGGCCAGACAATGTGTTAGGGTTGGGGGGATCAAACATTCTGTTCTGGGTGAGGCCTGCCAGTGGGTTGGGGGGGGGGATCAAGAATTTTGTTCTGGGTGAGGCCTGCCAGTGTGTTAGGGTTGGGGGATCAAACATCCTGTTCTGGATGAGGCCTGCCAGTGTGTTAGGGTTGGGGGATCAAACATTATGTTCTGGATGAGGCCTGCCAGTGGGTTGGGGGATCAAACATTCTGTTCTGGATGAGGCCTGCCAGTGTGTTAGGGTTGGGGAGATCAAACATTCTATTCTGGGTGAGGCCTGCCAGTGTGTTAGGGTTGGGGGGATCAAACATTCTGTTCTGGACGAGGCCTGCCAGTGTGTTAGGGTTGGGGGGATCAAACATCCTGTTCTGGATGAGGCCTGCCAGTGTGTTAGGGTTGGGGGATCAAACATTATGTTCTGGATGAGGCCTGCTAGTGTGTTAGGGTTGGGGGATCAAACATTCTGTTCTGGATGAGGCCTGCCAGTGTGTTAGGGTTGGGGAGATCAAACATTCTATTCTGGGTGAGGCCTGCCAGTGTGTTAGGGTTGGGGGATCAAACATTCTGTTCTGGGTGAGGCCTGCCAGTGTGTTAGGGTTGGGGGGTCAAACATTCTGTTCTGGGTGAGGCCTGCCAGTGGGTTGGGGGGATCAAGAATTTTGTTCTGGGTGAGGCCTGCCAGTGTGTTAGGGTTGGGGGATCAAACATTCTGTTCTGGATGAGGCCAGACAATGTGTTAGGGTTGGGGGGGATCAAACATTCTGTTCTGGATGAGGCCTGCCAATGTGTTAGGGTTGGGAGGATCAAACATTCTGTTCTGGATGAGGCCTGCCAGTGTGTTAGGGTTGGGGGATCAAACATTCTGTTCTGGACGAGGCCTGCCAGTGTGTTAGGGTTGGGGGATCAAACATTCTGTTCTGGATGAGGCCAGACAATGTGTTAGGGTTGGGGGATCAAACATTCTGTTCTGGGTGAGGCCTGCCAGTGGGTTGGGGGGGATCAAGAATTTTGTTCTGGGTGAGGCCTGCCAGTGTGTTAGGGTTGGGGGATCAAACATCCTGTTCTGGATGAGGCCTGCCAGTGTGTTAGGGTTGGGGGATCAAACATTCTGTTCTGGATGAGGCCTGCCAGTGTGTTAGGGTTGGGGGATCAAACATTCTGTTCTGGGTGAGGCCTGCCAGTGGGTTGGGGGATCAAGAATTTTGTTCTGGGTGAGGCCTGCCAGTGTGTTAGGGTTGGGGGGGATCAAACATTATGTTCTGCATGAGGCCTGCCAATGTGTTAGGGTTGGGGGATCAAACATTCTGTTCTGGATGAGGCCTGCCAGTTTGTTAGGGTTGGGGGGGATCAAACATTCTGTTCTGGATGAGGCCTGCCAGTGTGTTAGGGTTGGGGGGATCAAACATTCTGTTCTGGATGAGGCCTGCCAGTGTGTTAGGGTTGGGGGGGATCAAACATTCTGTTCTGGATGAGGCCTGCCAGTGTGTTAGGGTTGGGGGGATCAAACATTCTGTTCTGGATGAGGCCTGCCAGTGTGTTAGGGTTGGGGAGATCAAACATTCTGTTCTGGATGAGGCCTGCCAGTGTGTTAGGGTTGGGAGGATCAAACATTCTGTTCTGGATGAGGCCTGCCAGTGTGTTAAGGTTGGGGGATCAAACATTCTGTTATGGATGAGGCCTGCCAGTGTGTTAGGGTTGGGGGATCAAACATCCTGTTCTGGATGAGGCCTGCCAGTGTGTTAGGGTTGGGGGATCAAACATTCTGTTCTGGATGAGGCCTGCCAGTTTGTTTGCCTTTATGTACCTCAGTGACCGCTTTGAGTATCCCCTCTTCCCCAGTGCACTAAATAGGGTCTGTGTGGGTGAATGAAAGTCTTTCTGTTGTGTACATAGTCTATGGAATCTAATGAGTTGTGATTTGACAATGCCCGTGAATGGATGTTTTGGGTGATAACTGGAATTGTGGAGTAGGGCATGTGTGTCTGTGTCCTTGAAATATACTTTGTTTGTAAAGAGACTATGTGCGTGTCAGTATCTGGAATAAAAGATTGATTGTATGTGGGTGGATGACACATTTAACTGTTATGGTAGGATGATGGTTATTGAGTATTTCAATGAATGTTGTGAAATGTACCAGATCATGTTCCCACACACACATATCATCCAGGTATCGTCTATAAAACATGGGACGCAATGGGCCTTTAGCCAGGACTCTCAAATCCCAGTCTGCCATATCAATATTAGCATAGGCTGGGGTGAACTTTTTACTTATCGCGTCCCATAAATCTGTACGTACTGTAGTGTTTATTATTAAATGTGAAATCATTGTTTCTTTAGCCAAGTTCTAGAAGCTGTAGGAGGTGTGTGTCTGTTCTATATGGATCTGGATATCTCTGGAGAGTAGATTCCACTGCTGTCAAACCCGACAAGATATCTATGTTGGTGTAGAGATAATCTATATCTAGAGTGAATAGGTATGCATGTGCTGGGACTGGAATGTTGTGAAGTGTGTCTATGAAATGGTATGTGTACTAAAGGTAGCTAGGGAGATTTTGTGAGATGGGAGTGAGGAGGTAGTCAATGGATTTGGCTGCTGGCGAGGACACACACACAGTCTGACACAATAGTTTTTCCCTTCAGGACCTCAAAAGGGACTGTCCATGTATGTGGTGTTTGGTGGATCTTAGGGTGGAAATAGAAGAGTCTCTGTCTGGGTAATTCTGGTCCATCTAGATATTCCTTTTGTCTATGTGTAATGTATTTCTTTCCGTAGAGATCTGATATTATCTGTCTGATTTTTATTTGCGTCTGGATCTGTGTAGAAGCAGGGATAGGAGTATAATGGTGTGTACTAGAGAGTTGTCGGTGGGCTTCAGAGAGGTACTCTTGGTTGTCCATAATAATGATCTTTGAGCCTTTGTTTGCTGGTTTTCTGGTTCTATGTTTGTGTTTCCTTACTTTAGCTCGGGCTTGTCTTTCTTCTGTTCTGTTTTGAGGTTATGGTGGAGGTACAGAATTCTCTGATGATTTTGGTTAAGGTTAGGTTTTTAGGTTAAGGTTAGAGTTAGGGTAAGAGTACGGGTTAGGGTTAGGGGTTAGGAAAATAGGATTTAGAATTGTGTCCCCACAAGGTTAGCTATACAAGACTGTGAGTGTGTGTGTGTGTGTGTGTGAGAGAGGGTAAAAGTCCAGAGGGTGTCAGACAGTGCAGATGACAGTACGTCTAGTCTCTATTATGTGAGACAGCCTCACACAGCAGCAGTTGACACAATGTCAGATAAGCTGTAGAACTAAATGTATATGTCTGTCTGAGCGCTGAGAGGCTTTGTAGTCTCAACATTGGCCCCGAGCAGCTATTCTGCTCAGTTAAACCATAGCCTCTGTAAAATAATGTTAAAAAGCCACTTTACCAAACTGGCATGCCCCACAGTACTATCAGTGTATTGTGTTACTCTGCTGTCAACATATGTATGAAGGTTTTTCCCCTGACAGCCTTTATCAGTCTAGTCGCACTTTCCTCACCCTGCGACAACCCCTCTCCACCCCTCTTCACCCTGCGTCAACCCCTCTCCACCCCTGTTCACCCTGCGTCAACCCCTCTCCACCCCTCTTCACCCTGCGTCACCCCCTCTCCACCCTTCTACACCCCGCGTCACCCCCTCTCCACCCCTCTTCACCCTGCGTCACCCCCTCTCCACCCCTCTTCACCCTGCGTCACCCCCTCTCCACCCTTCTTCACCCCGCGTCACCCCCTCTCAACCCCTCTTCACCCCGCGTCACCCCCTCTCCACCCCTCTTCACCCTGCGTCACCCCCTCTCCACCCCTCTTCACCCTGCGTCACTCCCTCTCCACCCCTCTTCACCCTCGTCACCCCCTCTCCACCCTTCTTCACCCCGCGTCACCCCCTCTCCACCCCTCTTCACCCTCGTCACCCCCTCTCCACCCCTCTTCACCCTCGTCACCCCCTCTCCACCCTTCTTCACCCTCGTCAACCCCTCTCCACCCTTCTTCACCTCGCGTCACCCCCTCTCCACCCTTCTTCACCCTGCGTCACCCCTCTCCACCCTTCTTCACCCCTCTCCACCCCTCTTCACCCCGCGTCACCCCCTCTCCACCCCTCTCCACCCATCCTCACCCCCTCTCCACCCCGCGTCACCCCCTCTCCACCCGCGTCACCCCTTCTCCACCCCTCCTCACCCCAAAGCGTCTCCCTCACTATCAGTTTCCCCAGACTGCCTCAGATAGATGAGCAATGGATCAATGGAGAGTGAGACCCAGGCTATGGCATGCTCTGTCTGCGTCTCAAATGGCAACCTGTTCCCTAGTGCCACAGGGGCTCTGGTCAAAAGTAGTGCTCTATATAGGGAATGAGGTACCATTTGGGATGCAATCCTTCCCTCTGGCTCCAGCTTGTAGTAAATTAGCAGTCATTACTGCCCCTTCTCTCTCTGCCCATACATAGCTTCCTTCAGCTCAGCCTTCAGATCAGGAGGCTTCGCAAACTGTTTTTCACTAGGCCTTTGTTTGGGTCTGTGTTGTAAGCCAATATGGCATCCTTCTGCTGTGCTGTTTATTTCTGGACATCATCCTAGAGGGGGATACTGTTCCATTGGGTCTTTATAACTTCTGTGTTACTGATCCCCTCTTCTTGTCTTTTCTGTCCTCCTTGTTCATTTCCTCTCGCCACACTCCCTTCTCTCATGTGTTCCCCCCTCCTCCTCCCCCATACCCCCCATCTCCTCCCCCAGAAACAAACTGTCTGTCATGAAATCGTAAATCCATTTGCTCCGAACGGTTAGTGGCGTTTTCTTCCTTTTCCCCACGAGAACAAAAGCAAAGCGCTACCAATTTATCAAGAGCAGAGTAAAACACAAGCCCGTGCAGGGACACACACACGGATTCACACACACGCACACACAAACATGCACACACTTTTGGCCTCAGAGCTAAACATTATTCACACTACCTGCCTGCTCCTCTCTCTCCCTCTCGGTCTCGGTCTCTCTCGGTCTCTCGCTGTCTCTCTCTTTGTCTCTCTCTATGTCTGTCTCTCTCTGTCTCTGTCTCTCTCTTTGTCTCTCTCTATGTCTGTCTCTCTCTGTCTCTCTCTGTCTCTCTCTCGCTCTCTTCTTCTCTTCTTCTCCTCCTTGCTTTCTAACTAACCTCAGTTGTGGGAACATATATTTGGGGTAAATATAAGCATAGTTGGTTGCTATGCCGTTATTTCAACCAGTGTTGTCTGTTGGCGAGAGTATCTTATCTTTTTTACTATTGTGCGCTCATCGAAGATCAATTCCAATGTATGCATTTGTACTTACAAATTGCTAATGAATGAAAGCTGAACCTGTGTCTCTATGTGTGTAGGCAGTCTGTCCTAGGGACAGAGAAGGAAGTGACAGTAGGGATTTGAAGAGATATTTACCTGTCCATCATGCCAATACAGTCCTGCAGTCTGGGTCCAATACACCTAGATGAGAGGGAGAAACAAAACAATGAATTAATCAATCAGTCCAGCGTCCGTCTCAGTGTCTTGAATCTGTGCTATAGCTCCTAGACCTGTGTCAGTATGTTCTGTCCACAGAAAGAACCGAGCGATGACAGACAGTCACAGAGAAAAAAGGGTACAGAAACAAGAATCAGAGCGTAAGGGAGTCAGGATACTGGATGGTGTAGCTCTTTGATGTAAAGAGGCTAGGGGGAGAGGGAGCAGCCTGGGCTCAGAGCCATACGAAACATACTTTACGTATTTCTGAGCACCTCCAAGATGCATGATATCTATCTAATGTTGTAGTTACTTTAGATAGAAATGAAAGTAGGGAGGTTGGGCGTAAACTGAGACCGTCTAGCAATCCATAGGTTCCATGTTCGAGTCGCGTCGAGGACAACTGTAGCATTTTAGCTAACCCATTCCCTAATCCTTATTCAAAACGTAACCCAATTCACCGAACCCACTATGTAAATTCACCTAACCTTTGTCGTTTTAGCTCCCCTAACCTTTCACGCAAATTATCATAACCTTTGTCGTTAGTTCACCTAACCACTAATGTAAATTCTCCCCGTAATTCTCCTTTGTTGCAACAACGCAACAAGCAACTTGGTCTCAGATTAAGACGTATAATAGTATACTATAATAACTTACGCCATCCAATTCGTACGCTATTGTACAACCAGGTAAGACGTATGATATTATACATCCTCTAATTCATATGATATTGTATGACCGCTATTCCATTCATAATGTAATCTAACGTAACGTAATATATCATACTAAATGTAGTGTCACATATTTACATACAGAATAATACGAATTGCCCTGATAGCACATTGGCGGGAGAGGAAGAGGGGGAGTAACAGAGATGATCTCTGAGTCTGTTTGAGTGTCTGAACTGAAGGGCAGCCTGGGAACAGTTATTTTGACAAAGTGTCAAGATGGCATTTCCACAGATACACTCATTTCCATTATATTTTGTAACAATGTTGTTATGGGTAGATGGAGTTGTGAGCTGGCTGTCTGCCAGTCACGAGGAAATAGAACACAAGACGTGCGGGGCCAGCCCGGTGGACTGACTGACTGCAATACCAAATGATATGTCTCCTTCCTTCTGCTGCTAAACATTACATCGCAGGCTTCACAGCACTCAGAGAGCAGAGGGAGAGCGGAATCTCTTTTGCAGCCCTTCTCTCTCTCTCTCTCTCTCTGTCTCTTTCTCTCTCTGCCTCTCTCTTTCACCTGGGTATTTTGCAGTTCCTGTGGGTGCGTGCGTACGTGTGAGTGAGTGAGTGTGTGTGTGTCTGGAGACACTGATAAACATTGGCTGGATATGGGAACACCGAGTTACAAGGGGTCAGCACCGAGGGGAGCATAGCAAGGTGTTTGTGTGTGTGTGTGTGTGTGTGTGTGTGTTGTGCTGAGAGCTGTTGTACTGTGGATGAAACAGAGCATGACACAGATATTGTTTTCCTCTTGTTATCATGTTGACCTTGGCTTTACAATGGGGATTAGTCTGCCCTTGTCTTGCCAGTGAAACAAACAATGTAGAAGTAAATGAACAGTATTCTGTCCTCCCAGGGTCATTAGTCATTCAGACTGCTGATGTGATACGCAACCATGCACACAACAACATAAACGTGCACACTCTGCAGAAAGCCAAAACACAGACATACAGTGCTTTGGAAAGTATTCAGACCCCTTGAATTTCTCCACATGTTGTTGTTACGTTACAGCCTTATTCCAAATTTGTATTTTATTTTTTATCCTCATCAATATACACACAATACCCCATAATGACAAACAGAAACAGGTTTTAAGATTTGTTTGCAAATGTATAAAATATAAAACATTGAAATATGACATTTACATAAGTATTCAGACCCTTTACTCAGTACTTTGTTGAAGTACCTTTGGCAGCGATTACAGCATAAAGTCTTCTTGGGTATGATACTACAAGCTTGGCACACCTGTGTTTGGGGAGTTTCTCCTATTCTTCTCTGCAGATCCTCTCAAACTATGTCAGGTTGGTTGGGGAGCGTCGCTGTACAGCTATTTCCAGATCTCTCCAGAGTTGTTCGATTGGGTTCAAGTCCGGGCTCTGGCTGGACCACTCAAGGACATTCAGAGTCTTGTGCCAAAGCCACTCCTGCATTGTCTTGGCTGTGTGCGTAGGGTTATTGTCCTGTTGGAAGGTAAACCTTCACCCCAGTCTGAGGTCCTGATCTCTCTGGAGCAGGTTTTTATCAAGGATCTCTCTGTACTGTGCTCCGTTAATCTTTCCCTCGATCCTGACTAGTCTCCCAGTCCCTGCCCCTGAAAAACATCTCCACAGCATGATGCTGCCACGCCCATGCTTCACCGTAATTATGGTGCCAGGTTTCCTCCAGACGTGATGCTTGAGAGGACGTGATTCAGGCCAAAGAGTTCAATCTTGGTTTCATCAGACCAGAGAATCTTGTTTCTCATGGTCTGAGATTCCTTTAGGTGCCTTTTGGCAAACTCCAAGCGGGCTGTCATGTGCCTTTTACTGAGGAGTGGCTTCCGTCTGGCTACTCTACCATAAAGGCCTGATTGGTGGAGGGCTGCAGAGATGGTTGTCCTTCTGAAAGTTTCTCCCATCTCCACAGAGGAATTCTAGAGCTCTGTCAGAGTGTTCTTGGTCACTGGGTTCTTGGTCATCTCCCTGACCAAGGCCCTTCTCCCTCAATTGCTCAGTTTGGCCGGGCGGCCAGCTCTAGGAAGAGTTTTGGTGGTTCCAAACTTCTTATATTTAAGAATGATGGAGGCCACTGTCTTCTTGGGACCTTCAATGCTGCAGAAATGTTTTGGTACCCTTCCCCAGATCTGTGCCTTGACACAATCCTGTCTCGGAGCTCTACGAACACTTTCTTTGACCTCATGGCTTTGTTTTTGCTCTGACATGCACTGGTGTGTGTCTTTACAAATCATGTCCAATCAATTGAATTGGACTCCAATCAAGTTATAGAAACAGCTCAAGGACGATCAATGGAAACAGGATGCACCTGAGCTCAATTTCGAGTCTCATAGCAAAGGGTCTGAATACTTATGTAAATAAGGTACATTTGAAATTTTTTCTAAAAGTCTGTTTTCGCTTTGTCATTATGGGGCATTGTATGTAAATTGATAATGAAAAACATTAATTGAATCCATTTTAGAATAAGGCTGTAACGTAACAAAAAGTGGAAAAGTCAAAGGGTCTGAATACTTTCCAAATGCACAGTACACAATGAAAAACAAAAGCACAAATTCAGTTCACGACGCCCCCAAACACACCCACAAGCCCCACACACAAAACCCCACATATACACTCCGTGTGAACCTTACCCCTGCGTGCAGTTGGAGTGACAGGGATGACACTCGTTGTTGGCCTCGGCATATTTAAAGATGAAGCTGATGGCCCCCTGAAGGCCGTCGGGACACTTCTCCACACAGTTAGGACCATCTTTAAAGTGGAGACACTTCACACAGTGATCCGGACCCTAAGAGAGAGAGAAAGAGAGACATACTCTGTGTAAAAAACATTAAGAACACCTGCCTTTTCCATGACATAGGTCAAATCTATGATCTCTTATTTATGTCACTTAATACCTCTACTTCAATTAGTGTAGAAGGGGAGGAGACATGTTAAAGAAGGATTTTTAAGCCTTGAGACAGTTGAGACATGGATTGTGTGTGCCATTCAGAGGGTCAATGGGCAAGACAAAATATGTAAGTGCCTTTGAACAGGGTATTGTAGTAGGTGCACCGGTTTGCACCGGTTTTGTTTCAGGTGCACCGGTTTGTTTCAAGAACTGCAACGCTGCTGTGTTTTTCACTCTCAACAGTTTCCCGTGTGTATCAAGAACGGTCCACCACCCAAAGGACATCTAGCCAACTTGACACAACTGTGGGAAGCATTGGAGTCAACATGGGCCAGCATCCCTGTGGAATACTTTCGACACCTTGAAGAGTCCATGCCTCGACGAATTGATGCTGTACTGAGGGCAAAAGGGGAGGGGGGTGCAACTCAATATTAGGAAAGAGAGGAGAGCAAGCAGAGACAGGGGACAAAGAGAGAGGGGGTTAGAGAGCTAGAGACAAAGAGAGAGATGAGAAAGGGAGGGATAGAGAGAGTGAGAGAGAGAGAGAGAGAGAGAGAGAGAGAGAGAGAGAGAGAGAGAGAGAGAAAGAAAGAAAAAGAGTAGAGAAAGAGAAAGAGAGAAAAAGAGAGACAAAGAGAGAGATGAGAGATGAGAGCGGGAAACAGAGAGAGAGAGAGAGAGAGAGAGAGAGAGAGAGAGAGAAAGAGACAAAGAGAGAGATGAGAGATGAGAGCGGGAAACAGAGAGAGAGAGAGAGAGAGAGAGAGAGAAAGAGACAAAGAGAGAGATGAGAGATGGGGATAGTTAGAGGGGGAGAGATGACGGGAGGAGCGAGAGAGACGAGAGATATGATAGTAGAGGAGAGAAGAACGTGGGTGCGAAGGAAGGAGGGAGACGGGGGAAGACGAGACACATAAAACACCAGCAAGCAGGGCCGGAGATAATAACCATCCATCACAGCACACACAATGACCATAACAATCAGCACAGACACAATTTATGGCGGTAATATGGGCTAGAAGAGGCAGGGGAGTGGCGGCGGGGGGGTGGTAGGGAGGGAGGGAGTTCAATGTATGGGCCTGCATGTGCATCAATAAATGCAACAGAGGGAGCCCAACAGGCAACAACAGCCCTTAAGGTGCAGAACAGATCAGACTAAAATAAATATGCATGGGTATGTGGAGGTGTTTTGTGTACATATGTATGAGTGGGCGTGAGAGGATGTGTGTGTGTGTGGATGTGTGTCGGTATAAATATGCAAATTGAGGCTCTTCATAGATATCACAATGAAGCCGGTCCTCCATCAGTTGTTTGACGAGTCTCATACCCATGGCTGTGATAGGCTCTACTATAGCCAGTAACCCCATCTCATCTCTCAACCAAACACAGTGCATCATGGACCACCACAACGCTGCAGTCTTGTATGTGTCCTGTGTGTGTGCCCATGCCTGTGTGTATGTGTAAATGTCCATGCCTGTGTGTGTGTGTGTGTGTGTGTGTGTGTGTGCGCGTGTGTGTGTGTGTGTGTGTGTGTGTGTGTGTGTGTGTGTGTGTGTGTGTGTGTGTGTTCCCCCTGTGTAAGCCGTTGTGCTGTGCTGTAGCAGCTCTCTGGTCGTAAAGGTAATTCACGTGTCGTCTCCCATAGACAGTCCTCTAACATATAAAAGGCTTTCCCGGGCTACAAGCGATACATCATTACCAGGGATTTATACTGGGGCCAACACAGCACACCTCATATATCTACTGCAGGGGTTAGACAAGGCCTCAAAGTATAAGTGCTGATCAAGGATCAGGGCCCTCCTGTCCATGTAATCTTATTCATTGTGATTTATTAGGCAAGACTGATCCTAAAGCAGCACTCCTACTGTGATATACTTTAAACATCTGGCTCCAGGGCCCATATCCATAAAGTATCTCACTGTCTATTTATTATACATCTAATAGGCTAAACTGATTCTGGATCAGTAGTCCAACTTAGACACTTTGACTATGGGCTCATTCTGCAGAACCCCACTTCAGCCTGTATAACCTTGGGGCCCAATTCAAAATCATACAATAATGATGGCGTGTCAATGACAGTTACTCTACAGTGAAAGGCACTACCTGCAGGGTCAATTACATAGCTACATAATGGCTAGCTCATACAGAGATAAGAGCCTTTTGTAAGAGCCTATGCATATAGAGATACCATACGACTACAGGGGTGTATTTCCCTCTACATGCAAGCTTTAATACAGAGGAATAAGCCAAACAGCTCCCCCAGCTTCTCCAACATACTTCTCTTGTATCGCTAGCTAGCGTCCAATAGTGTAGATCATGTATATCATGTCAAGGAGAGAGAGCGAGAGAGAGAGAGAGAGAGAGAGAGAGAGAGAGAGAGAGAGCGAGAGAGAGAGAGAGAGATGCCCGTTAATCAATTAGCAGGCTGTGACAGTCCATCTGGGACAGAGGACCCATCTGAACAACATATGGCTAGAGGAGAAATGAGGGGAGGAGGGGAGAAAGGAGGTAGAGGGTAGGCCAAATCAAACTTAAGCAAACCGATCCTCCCTGCCTGTAGATCTCAAGGGATTGGATAAGTATAAGCAGTATGGTACATGCTAGGGCTGGGGATGGCCAGGGATATCACAATACTTAGGTACTGATACGGTATTTATTGTGATTTGACACTGCAATTTTATTGCGATTTGATGTTACAAACATATTGCTCTTTATACGTCTGCTACAGAGAGACGAGAAGCATGAGAACATGACTTTTGATCAGTAATAGTAATACAAGTGCTGAAAACATAGTGTCTCACCATTTAAAAAGAAGATGGAGAACAAGCTGTATGATGAAAAATACACAGGTACAGCCCACTAGGGTTACGGGGGTTACGGGGAAACAAATAATCAATTTAATACTGTCTAAAATAATATCGCAATATGTAATTGTATCATTCTTTTCCCCATCATGTGTACCTATCTCTCTCTTTCTCTCTCTTTCTAGCTCTCTATCTCTCTCTTACTATTTCTCTATCTCTCTATCTATCTCTCACTTACTATCTCTATATCTATCCATCTCTTTCTTTCTAGCTCTCTATCTCTCTCTATCTATCTCTCACTTACTATCTCTATCCATCTCTTTCTATCTATCTATCTATCTATCTATCTATCTATCTATCTATCTATCTATCTATCTATCTATCTATCTATCTATCTATCTATCTATCTATCTATCTATCTATCTATCTATCTATCTATCTATCTATCTATCTATACATCTCTCTATCTAACTCTCACATACTATCAATTCAATTCAATTCAAGGGGTTTTATTTGCATGGGAAACATGTGTTAACATTGCCAAAGCAAGTGATGTAGATATTATACAAAAGTGAAATAAACAATAAAAATTAACAGTAAACATTACACATACAGAAGTTTCAAAACAATCAAGACATTACAAATGTCATATTATATATATATATATATATATATATATATATATATATATATATATATATTAATATTTGCACAGTGTTGTAACAATGTGCAAATAGTTAAAGTACACAAGGGAAATTAAATGAGCATAAATAAGGGTTGTATTTTGCAATGGTGTTTATTCTTCACTGGTTGCCCTTTTCTTGTGGCAACAGGTCACAAATCTTGCTAATGTGATGCACACTGTGGTATTTCACCCAGTAGATATGGGAGTTTATCAAAATTGGATTTGTTTTCGAATTCTTTGTGGATCTGTGTAATCTGAGGGAAATATGTATCTCTAATATGGTCATACGTTAGACAGGAGGTTAGGAAGTGCAGCTCAGTTTACACCTCATTTTGTGGGCAGTGTGCACATAGCCTGTCTTCTCTTGAGAGCCAGGTCTGCCTACGGCGGCCTTTCTCAATAGCAAGGCTATGCTCACTAAGTCTGTACATAGACAAAGCTTTCCTTAAGTTTGGGTCAGTCACAGTGGACAGGTATTACGCCACTGTGTACTCTCTGTTTAGGGCCAAATAGCATTCTAGTTTGCTCTGTTTTTTTGTTAATTATTTCCAATGTGTCAAGTGATTATCTTTTTGTTTTCTCATGATTTGGTTGGGTCTAATTGTGCTGCTGTCCTGGGGCTCTGTGGGGTGTGTTTGTGTTTGTGAACAGAGCCCCAGGACCAGCTTGCTTAGGGGACTCTTCTCCAGGTTCATCTCTCTGTAGGTGATGGCTTTGTTATGGAAGGTTTGGGAATCGCTTCCTTTTAGGTGGTTGTAGAATTTAACAGCTCTTTTCTGGATTTTGATAATTAGTGGGTATCGGCCTAATTCTGCTCTGCATGCATTATTTGGTGTTCCAAGTTGTACACAGAGGATATTTTTGCAGAATTCTACATGCAGAGTCTCAATTTGGTGTTTGTCCCAACCAAGTCTTGGTTGTTGAGCGGACCCCAGACCTCACAACCGTAAAGGGCAATGGGCTCTATGACTGATTCAAGTATTTTTAGCCAGATCCTAATTGGTATGTTGAAATTTATGTTCCTTTTGATGGCATAGAATGCCCTTCTTGCCTTGTCTCTCAGATCGTTCACAGCTTTGTGGAAGTTACCTGTGGCACTGATGTTTAGGCCAAGGTATGTCTAGATTTTTGTGTGCTCTAGGGCAACAGTGTCTAGATGGAATTTGTATTTGTGGTCCTGGCGACTGGACCTTTTTTGGAACACCATTATTTGACTTCAGATTCCAGTAGGGTGAGGCCGGGTGCTGCAGACATTTCTAGTGCCTGCGCCAATTCGTTGATGTATATGTTGAAGAGGGTGGGGCTTAAGCTGCATCCCTGTCTCACCACACGACCCTGTGTGAAGAAATGTGTGTCTTTTTGCCTATTTTAACCGCACACTTGTTGTTTGTGTACATGGATTTTATAATGTCGTATGTTTTACCCCCAACACCACTTTCCATCAATTTGTATAGCAGACCCTCATGCCAAATTGAGTCAAAGGCTTTTTTGAAATCAACAAAGCATGAGAAGACTTTGCCTTTGTTTTGGTTTGTTTGGTTGTCAATTAGGGTGTGCAGGGTGAATACATGGTCTGTTGTATGGTAATTTGGTAAAAAGCCAATTTGACATTTGCTCAGTACATTGTTTTCATTGAGGAAATGTACGAGTCTGCTGTTAATGATAATGCAGAGGATTTTCCCAAGGTTACTGTACATATTTCACGGTAGTTATTGGGGTGAAATTTGTCTCCACTTTTGTGGATTGGGGTGATCAGTCCTTGGTTCCAAATATTGGGGAAGATGCCAGAGCTAAGGATGGTGTTAAAGAGTTTTAGTATAGCCAATTGGAATTTGTTGTCTGTATATTTGATCATTTCATTAAGGATACCATCAACACCACGGGCCTTTTTGGGTTGGAGGGTTTTTATTTTGTCCTGTAACTCGTTCAAGGTAATTGGAGAATTCAGTGGGTTCTGGTAGTCTTTAATAGTTAATTCTAAGATTTGTATTTGATCATGTATATGTTTTTGCTCTTTATTCTTTGTTATAGACCCAAAACGATTGGAGAAGTGGTTTACCCATATATCTCCATTTTGGATAGATAATTCTTCGTGTTGTTGTTTGTTTAGTGTTTTCCAATTTTCCCAGAAGTGGTTAGAGTCTATGGATTCTTCAATTACATTGAGCTGATTTCTGACGTTTTGTTCCTTCTTTTTCCGTAGTGTATTTCTGTATTGTTTTAGTGATTCACCATAGTGAAAGCGTAGACTCAGGTTTTCCGGGTCTCTATGTTTTTGTTTGGACAGGTTTCTCAATTTCTTTCTTAGATTTTTGCATTCTTCATCAAACCATTTGTCATTGTTGTTCATTTTCTTCGGTTTTCTATTTGAGATTTTTAGATTTGATAGGGAAGCTGAGAGGTCAAATATACTGTTAAGATTTTCTACTGCCAAGTTTACACCTTCACTATTACAGTGGAACGTTTTACCCAGGAAATTGTCTAAAAGGGATTGAATTTGTTGTTGCCTAATTGTTTTTTGGTAGGTTTCCAAACTGCATTCCTTCCATCTATAGCATTTCTTAATGTTACTCAGTTCCTTTGGCTTTGATGCCTCGTGATTGAGTATTGCTCTGTTCAAGTAGACTGTGATTTTGCTGTGGTCTGATTGTGAACGCTCTGAGAGACTCTGGGTTGAGGTCGGTGATAAAGTAGTCTACAGTACTACTGCCAAGAGATGAGCTATAGGTGTACCTACCATAGGAGTCCCCTCGAAGCCTACCATTGACTATGTACATACCCAGCGTGCGACAGAGCTGCAGGAGTTGTGACCCGTTTTTGCTGGTTATGTTGTCATAGTTGTGCCTAGGGGGGCATATGTGGGAGGGAATGCTGTCACCTCTCCCTGTCTCTATCTATCTATCTATCTATCTATCTATCTATCTATCTATCTATCTATCTATCTATCTATCTATCTATCTATCTATCTATCTATCTATCTATCTATCTATATATATCTATCCATCCAACTCTTTCTCTATATACATCTCTCTCTTCCTCTCTGTCTCTCACTCCCTCTATCGCTCTCTTTCAATACCCGTGTCTGTCTCTGTCTCCCCCCTCTCTCAACTGCTTATCCTGAGTGTGACTGACATTATTACATCCTCCCTCCGTCCTTAGAAGGCATTAGCCATGGTGATCAAATCATAGCAAAAGGTGGAATGTAATGTCATTGCTATGGTTTCTGTTGTCATAACATGACTGATGTATTCCTTTAGTCTATCTACTCCACTATGTTTCCATCACTACAGGTTTAGGATGAACCTGCCTGGTGGGATTAACAGTAAAGCTCTGTGGTCATGTATAGTAGGCCTAGTCATGCTGTTAGATGTTATATAGCTTGCATCCCAAGGTGCATTTTATTCCTTATATAGTCCCTATGGCCCCCCTTCAAAAGTAGTGCACTAGGGAAGAGGCCTATTATACATGACCATAGAGCTTTACTGTTAATCCCACCAGGCAGGTTCATCCTAAACCTGTAGTTTGTCTTAGAGCAGGCCTATGATCATATCTCCAACTCTCCATCTCTCTGTTTTATATTGGCTAAGAGCATTGTGGACATAAGTTAATGTCTCTCCAACTATGTCTGTTTTTAGATTGGCTAAGCGCAGGCCTAAGAACATAACATATATCCTCTCTCCCCATTTCTCTCTCTCTCTCTCTGTGTTTTAGATTGGCTAAGAGCATGCCCATGAACATAAAATCTCTCTCTATCTCTCTGTTTGTTTTAGATTGGCTCAGTGCAGGCCCATGACATTATTAGTTCTAGGAAAAGAAGAGCCAAAAATCTAACCCTGCAGCAGCTAATCTAGCCTTAATAACAATGAGCACATACCCTGATGTAACCCAAACCCCTCGCAGTGCTTACTCTGGCCTGTCTGTCCCATAGACTCACACATACTCCATAGACTCACACATACTCCATAGACTCACACATACTCCATAGACTCACACATACTCCATAGACTCACACATACTCCATAGACTCACACATACTCCATAGACTCACACATACTCCATAGACTCACACATACTCCATAGACTCACACATACTCCATAGACTCACACATACTCCATAGACTCAACAGAGGCCCTCGGAAAGGGACCTGCAAGCCACGTTCCAAACCATACAGAACAGAGCTCCGACCACTGCACAATGTCTCCATTTAAAAAAAATACTGGGCACATGGGGGCAGGTAGTATTCTGACTTCAGTTACATACGTAACTCAAATTGTCAATTCATTATTTACACAATCTTCTTAGTTGCACATACTTATCTCAACTCTGAAGTAAGCTCATAAGTGGTTGTGTGTGTGTGTGTGTGTGTGTGTGTGTGTGTGTGTGTGTGTGTGTGTGTGTGTGCCAGCGATTGGGCACAAGGTATCCACATGTTCTACCACTCCATAGAGATGACAAGACTCAGAAATCATGCATGAATACTTCGTGTGGCCTTGAGTGTGTGCTTGTGTGTGTGTCTGCATGTGTGTGGCGTTGACTATATTGTGTGTAGTGAGATTGAAGGCTAGAGGGGTGTTGACTTAATAAACTATCAAGATGACAGGCAGAGAAGAGAGCAGAGAGGAGAAGAGACAAGAGAGAAGGGAGCAAAGAGCAGGTAGAAGGGAGCAGGGAGAAGGGAGCAGAGAGCAGTGAGAAGGGAGCAGAGAGAAGGGAGCAGAGAGCAGTGAGAAGGGAGCAGAGAGCAGTGAGAAGGGAGCAGAGAGAAGGGAGAGGGGAGAAGAAAAAAAGAGAGAAGGGAGAAGGGAGCAGGGAGAAGGGAGCAGGGAGAAGGGAGAAGGGAACAGAGAGAAGGGAGCAGGGGGCAGGGAGAAGTGAGAAGGGAGCAGAGAGAAGGAGCAGAGAGAAGGGAGAAGGGAACAGAGAGAAGGGAGCAGGGGGCAGGGAGAAGGGAGCAGAGAGAAGGGAGAAAGGAGCAGAGAAAAGGAGCAGAGAGAAGGAGAGAAGGGAACAGAGAGAAGGGAGCAGGGGGCAGGGAGAAGGGAGCAGAGAGAAGGAGAAAGGAGCAGAGAAAAAGGGAGCAGAGAGAAGGGAGCAGAGAGAAGGAGAAGGAGAAGAAAAGGAGCAGAGATCAGGGAGAAGGGAGCAGTGAGAAGGGAGCAGAGAGCAGGGAGAAAGGAGAAAGGAGAAGGGAGCAGAGAGCAGGGAGCAGAGAGCAAGGAGAAGGGAGCAGTGAGAAGGGAGCAGTGAGAAGGGAGCAGAGAGCAGAGAGCAGGGAGAAGGGAGCAGAGAAAAGGGAGGAGAGAGCAGGGAGAAGGGATCCGTGTGAAGGGAGCAGAGAAAAGGGAGCAGAGAGCAGCGAGAAGTGAGAAGGGAGCAGAGAGAAGGAGCAGAGATAAGGGAGAATGGAGCAGGGAGAATGGAGAAGAGAGCAGGGAGAAGGGAGAAGGGAGCAGTGAGAAGGGATCAGAGAGCAGGGAGAAGGGAGCAGAGAAAAGGAAGCAGAGAGCAGAGAGCAGGGAGAAGGGAGCATAGAAAAGGGAGCAGAGAGCAGGGAGAAGGGATCAGTGTGAAGGGAGCAGAGAAAAGGGAGCAGAGAGCAGCGAGAAGTGAGAAGGGAGCAGAGAGAAGGAGCAGAGAGAAGGGAGAAGGGAACAGAGAGAAGGGAGCAGTGGGCAGGGAGAAGGGAGCAGAGAAAAGGGAGCAGGGAGAAGGGAGAAGGGAACAGAGAGAAGGGAGCAGGGGGCAGGGAGAAGGGAGCAGAGAGAAGAGAGAAAGGAGCAGAGAAAAGGGAGCAGAGAGAAGGGAGAAGGGAACAGAGAGAAGGGAGCAGGGGGCAGGGAGAAGGGAGCAGAGAGAAGGGAGAAAGGAGCAGAGAAAAGGGAGCAGAGAGCAGGGAGAAGGGAGCAGAGAGAAGGGAGAAGGGAACAGAGAGAAGGGAGCAGGGGGCAGGGAGAAGTGAGAAGGGAGCAGAGAGAAGGAGCACAGAGAAGAAGCACAGAGAAGGGAGAAGGGAACAGAGAGAAGGGAGCAGGGGGGAGGGAGAAGGGAGCAGAGAGAAGGGAGAAAGGAGCAGAGAAAAGGGAGCAGGGAGAAGGGAGAAGGGAACAGAGAGAAGGGAGCAGGGGGCAGGGAGAAGGGAGCAGAGAGAAGGGAGAAAGGAGCAGAGAAAAGGGAGCAGAGAGCAGGGAGAAGGGAGCAGAGATTAGGGAGAAGGGAGCAGTGAGAAGGGAGCAGAGAGCAGGGAGCAGAGAGCAGGGAGAAGGGAGCAGTGAGAAGGAAGCAGTGAGAAGGGAGCAGAGAGCAGAGAGCAGGGAGAAGGGAGCAGAGAAAAGGAAGCAGAGAGCAGGGAGAAGGGAGCAGAGAAAAGGGAGCAGAGAGCAGGGAGAAGGGATCAGTGTGAAGGGAGCAGAGAAAAGGGAGCAGAGAGCAGCGAGAAGTGAGAAGGGAGCAGAGAGAAGGAGCAGAGAGAAGGGAGAATGGAGCAGGGAGAATGGAGAAGAGAGCAGGGAGAAGGGAGAAGGAAGCAGGGAGAAGGGAGCAGTGAGAAGGGAGCAGAGAGCAGGGAGAAAGGAGAAGGGAGCAGAGAGCAGGGAGAAGGGAGCAGTGAGAAGGGAGCAGGGAGAAGGGAGCAGAGAGCAGGGAGAATGGAGCAGAGAAACGGAAGCAGAGAGCAGGGAGAAGGGAGCAGAGAAAAGGGAGCAGAGAGCAGGGAGAAAGGATCAGTGTGAAGGGAGCAGAGAAAAGGGAGCAGAGAGAGGCGAGAAGTGAGAAGGGAGCAGAGAGAAGGAGCAGAGAGAAGGGAGAATGGAGCAGGGAGAATGGAGCAGGGAGAATGGAGAAGAGAGCAGGGAGAAGGGAGCAGGGAGGATCAGGGAGCAGGGAGGATCAGGGAGCAGGGAGAAGAAGGGGGAAGGGAGCAGGGAGAACGGAGCAGGAAGAAGGGAGAAGAGAGCAGGAGAAGGGAGGGAGCAGGGAGAAGGAAAAGGGAGCAGGGAAAGGGAGCAGAAGGGAGCAGGGAAAAGGGAGGAGAAGGGAGCAGAGAAGGGAGATGGGAGGGGAAAAGGAGAAGGGAACAGGGAGCATGGAGAAGGGAGATGGGAGAGAGAAGGAGAAGGGAGAAAAGGGGGAGAAGGGAGCATGGCTAAGGGAGGCGGGGAGAAGGGAGAAGAGAGCAGGGAGAAGGGAGCAGGGAGAAGGGAGCATGGAGAAGGGAGCAGGGAGAAGGGAGAAGAGAGCAGAGAGAAGGAGCAGAGAGAAGGGAGAAGGGAACAGAGAGAAGGGAGCAGGGGGCAGGGAGAAGGGAGCAGAGAGAAGGGAGAAAGGAGCAGAGAAAAGGGAGCAGAGAGCAGGGAGCAGAGATCAGGGAGAAGGAGAAAGAAGGGAGAAGAGAGCAGGGAGAAAGGAGAAAGGAGAAAGGGAGCAGGAGCAGGGAGCAGAGAAGGAAGGGAGCAGGGAGAAGGGAGAAGAGAAGGAACAGAGAAGAGAGAAGCAGAGAAGAAGGAAGAGAAGGGGCAGGGGCAGGAGAAGGGAGGCAGGGAGCAGGGAGCAGAGATCAGGGAGAAGGGAGCAGAGAGAAGGGAGAAAGGAGCAGAGAAAAGGGAGCAGAGAGCAGGGAGCAGAGATCAGGGAGAAGGGAGCAGTGAGAAGGGAGCAGAGAGCAGGGAGAAAGGAGAAAGGAGAAGGGAGCAGAGAGCAGGGAGCAGAGAGAAGGGAGCAGTGAGAAGGGAGCAGAGAGCAGAGAGCAGGGAGAAGGGAGCAGAGAAAAGGAAGCAGAGAGCAGAGAGCAGGGAGAAGGGAGCAGAGAAAAGGGAGCAGAGAGTAGGGAGAAGGGATCAGTGTGAAGGAAGCAGAGAAAAGGGAGCAGAGAGCAGCGAGAAGTGAGAAGGGAGCAGAGAGAAGGAGCAGAGAGCAGCGAGATGTGAGAAGGGAGCAGAGAGAAGGAGCAGAGAGAAGGGAGAATGGAGCAGGGAGAATGGAGAAGAGAGCAGGGAGAAGGGAGCAGGGAGGATCAGGGAGAAGGGAGCAGAGAGAAGGGAGAAAGGAGCAGAGAAAAGGGAGCAGAGAGCAGGGAGAAGGGAGCAGAGATCAGGGAGAAGGGAGCAGAGAGCAGGGAGCAGAGAGCAGGGAGAAAGGAGAAGGGAGCAGAGAGCAGGGAGAAGGGAGCAGTGAGAAGGGAGCAGGGAGAAGGGAGCAGAGAGCAGGGAGAATGGAGCAGAGAAAAGAGAGCAGGGAGAATGGAGCAGAGAGCAGAGAGCAGGGAGAAAGGATCAGTGTGAAGGGAGCCGAGAAAAGGGAGCAGAGAGCAGCGAGAAGTGAGAAGGGAGCAGAGAGAAGGAGCAGAGAGAAGGGAGAATGGAGCAGGGAGAATGGAGAAGAGAGCAGGGAGCAGGGAGGATCAGGGAGCAGGGAGAAGAAGGGGGAAGGGAGCAGGGAGAACGGAGCAGGAAGAAGGGAGAAGAGAGCAGGGAGAAGGGAGCAGAGAGAAGGGAGCAGGGAGCAGGGAAAAGGGAGCAGGGAGAAGGAAGCAGGGAGCAGGGAAAAGGGAGCAGGGAGAAGGGAGCATTGAGAAGGGAGATGGGAGAATGGAAAAGGGAGAAGGGAACAGGGAGCATGGAGAAGGGAGAAGGGAGAGGAGAGCAGGGAGAAGGTAGCATGGATAAGGGAGCGGGGAGAAGGGAGAAGAGAGCAGGGAGAAGGGAGCAGGGGAAGGGAGCATGGAGAAGGGAGCAGGGAGAAGGGAGCAGGGAGAAGGGAGCAGGGAGCAGAGAGAAGGAGCAGAGAGAAGGGAGCAGGGGGCAGGGAGAAGGGAGCAGAGAGAAGGAGCAGAGAGAAGGGAGAATGGAGCAGGGAGAATGGAGAAGAGAGCAGGGAGAAGGGAGCAGGGAGGATCAGGGAGCAGGGAGAAGGGAGCATGGATAAGGGAGCGGGGAGAAGAGAGCAGGGAGAAGGGAGCAGGGAGAAGGGAGCAGGGAGCAGGGAGAAGGGAGCAGGGAGAAGGGAGAAGAGAGCAGAGAGAAGGAGCAGAGAGAAGGGAGAAAGGAGCAGAGAAAAGGGAGCAGAGAGCAGGGAGAAGGGAGCAGAGATCAGGGAGAAGGGAGCAGAGAGCAGGGAGCAGAGAGCAGGGAGAAAGGAGAAGGGATCAGAGAGCAGGGAGAAGGGAGCAGTGAGAAGGGAGCAGGGAGAAGGGAGCAGAGAGCAGGGAGAATGGAGCAGAGAAAAGGAAGCAGAGAGCAGAGAGCAGGGAGAAGGGAGCAGAGAAAAGGGAGCAGAGAGCAGGGAGAAAGGATCAGTGTGAAGGGAGCAGAGAAAAGGGAGCAGAGAGCAGCGAGAAGTGAGAAGGGAGCAGAGAGAAGGAGCAGAGAGAAGGGAGAATGGAGCAGGGAGAATGGAGAAGAGAGCAGGGAGGATCAGGGAGCAGGGAGAAGAAGGGGGAAGGGAGCAGGGAGAACGGAGCAGGAAGAAGGGAGAAGAGAGCAGGGAGAAGGGAGCAGAGAGAAGGGAGCAGGGAGCAGGGAAAAGGGAGCAGGGAGAAGGAAGCAGGGAGCAGGGAGAAGGGAGCATTGAGAAGGGAGATGGGAGAATGGAAAAGGGAGAAGGGAACAGGGAGCATGGAGAAGGGAGAAGGGAGAAGAGAGCAGGGAGAAGGGAGCATGGATAAGGGAGCGGGGAGAAGGGAGAAGAGAGCAGGGAGAAGGGAGCAGGGAGAAGGGAGCATGGAGAAGGGAGCAGGGAGAAGGGAGCAGGGAGAAGGGAGCAGGGAGAAGGGAGTAGAGAGAAGGGAGACAGGAGCAGAGAAAAGGGAGCAGAGAGCAGGGAGAAAGGAGAAAGGAGAAGGGAGCAGAGAGCAGGGAGCAGAGAGCAGGGAGAAGGAGCAGTGAGAAGGGAGCAGTGAGAAGGAAGCAGTGAGAAGGGAGCAGAGAGCAGAGAGCAGGGAGAAGGGAGCAGAGAAAAGGGAGCAGAGAGCAGGGAGAAGGGAGCAGGGAGAAGGGAGCAGGGAGGATCAGGGAGTAGAGAGAAGAAGGGGGAAGAGAGCAGGGAGAACGGAGCAGGAAGAAGGGAGAAGAGAGCAGGGAGAAGGAGCAGGGAGAAGGGAGCAGGGAAAGGGTAGCAGGGAGAAGGGAGCAGGGAGCAGGGAAAAGGGAGCAGGGAGAAAGGAGAAGGGAGCAGGGAGCATGGAGAAGGGAGAAGGGAAAAGAGAGAAGGGAGAAGAGAGCAGGGAGAAGGGACTATGGATAAGGGAGATGGGAGAAGGGAAAAGGGAGAAGGGAACAGGGAGCATGGAGAAGGGAGAAGGGAAAAGAGAGAAGGGAGAAGGGAGAAGAGAGCAGGGAGAAGGGAGCATGGATAAGGGAGCGGGGAGAAGGGAGAAGAGAGCAGGGAGAAGGGAGCAGGGAGAAGGGATCAGGGAGAAGGGAGAAGAGAGCAGGAAGAAGGGAGAAGAGAGCAGGAAGAAGGGAGAAGAGAGCAGGAAGAAGGGAGCAGGGAGAAGGGAGAAGAGATCAGGGAGAAGAGAGCAGAAAGCAGGAAGAAGGGAGAAGAGAGCAGGGAGAAGGGAGAAGAGAGCAGGGAGAAGAGAGCAGAGAGCAGGAAGAAGGGAGAAGAGATCAGGAAGAAGGGAGCAGGAAGAAGGGAGAAGAGAGCAGGGAGAAGAGAGCAGAGAGCAGGAAGAAGGGAGAAGAGAGCAGGGAGAAGGGAGAAGAGAGCAGGGAGAAGGGAGCATGGAGAAGGGAGCAGGGAGAAGGGAGCAGGGAGAAGGGAGCAGGGAGAAGGGAGCAGGGAGAAGGGAGAAGAGAGCAGGGAGAAGGGAGAAGAGAGCAGGGAGAAGGGAGCATGGAGAAGGGAGCAGGGAGAAGGGAGCATGGAGAAGGGAGCAGGGAGCAGGGAGAAGAGAGCAGGAAGAAGGGAGAAGAGAGCAGGGAGAAGGGAGAAGAGAGCAGGGAGAAGGGAGCATGGAGAAGGGAGCAGGGAGAAGAGAGAAGGGAGCAGGGAGAAGGGAGCATAGATAAAGGTGGTGAAGGATCACCTTGTCTAGACAGGAGATGAACGGAAGGACAAGGAGCATCATAACACAGCCTGAGACAATACCTGAGAGTCCACAGGGACACACACATTTACAAACTCACACACAGATATACGGAAACACACAATCACATACGCACACACATTCACACACACACAGTCACATAAAGACAGTATTGCTTAACACATGTCAGAATTTAATTTAAAATAAATAGTGAAGCTCGCTGGCACACTTTACACTTTAACTGAGAATACAATGAATTATGCTTCCAGGGCAATCGAAGGCCTAGGCTGGATCTCAAATGACACCCTACGACCTATATATTGCCTTACTTTTGACCAAGGCCCATAGTACTCTGGTCAAAAGTAGTGCACTATATATAGGGAATAGAGTGCCATTTGGGATGCACCCCTTGTCTGTGGTCACAAGTGATTTCAGTTTATGGTAGGGACAGAAAAGAGAGAAAAAGAAAAGCTCTAGAGAGACATTATTAATGGACACAATATGATTCATGTTTTTGCTGATGGCAGCTATTTGGCAGAAAGGTCTGTCTACTGACAGTGATAGGTGGATGTTTCTACCAACTAAACATAGTTGAATCCTGACTGACTGCAAGTCGCTCTGGGTAAGAGTATCTGCTAATTTACTCAAAAAAAATGTAATGTAGGATAATGTTATGGCACACTGAATATGCTATAAAGGATTTCTTGGCATCACCATATAAAACATATTATTATTCATTGTCTCTAGTATTAAGTCCAGGAGTGAGGATAATTTACAAGTGCATGTCATGAATGCTTTAGGATGGTTCTATGTGTGTGTGTGTGTGTGTGTGTGTGTGTGTGTGTGTGTGTGTGTGTGGGCACATATGTGTTAGACTGTGTCTCTAGAGGATCTTACCGGGCTATGACAGGTCAGAGAGTAATCGTCTGCTCTCTCACACTGGGAATCACACTCCACACACACCGAGCCGTTGGCATACTCACGCACCTCCCTGAAAACCAGAGATGGAGAGAGGGGAGGGAGGGCGGAATACGAGGAAGGGATGGAGAGAGGGGGCGAGAGAGTGTGTGAGAGAGAGGGGGGGAAACCACGGGAGGTAGAGGAAGATGAAGGGAGATAGGGGAGACGGAAGAAAGGAGGAGAGAGGCAGAGGGGGAAGGAGAGAGAGGGGAGAGAGAAGGAGGGAGGAGGGGGAAGATAGAGGGAGAGAGAGGGATAGAGAGAAGGAGGGAGGAGGGGGAAGATAGAGGGAGAGAGAGGGATAGAGAGAAGGAGGGAGGAGGGGGAAGATAGAGGGAGAGAGAGGGGAGAGAGAAGGAGGAAGGAGGGGGAAGATAGAGGGAGAGAGAGGGGAGAGAGAAGGAGGGAGGAGGGGGAAGATAGAGGGAGAGAGAGGGATAGAGAGAAGGAGGGAGGAGGGGGAAGATAGAGGGAGAGAGAGGGATAGAGAGAAGGAGGGAGGAGGGGGAAGATAGAGGGAGAGAGAGGGGAGAGAGAAGGAGGAAGGAGGGGGAAGATAGAGGGAGAGAGAGGGATAGAGAGAAGGAGGGAGGAGGGGGAAGATAGAGGGAGAGAGAGGGGAGAGAGAAGGAGGGAGGAGGGGGAAGATAGAGGGAGAGAGAGGGATAGAGTGGGGAAAGTGAGAAAAAAAAAGAAGTGTGTCAGATACAGACTCTACAGGAAGGGAGGCGAGCTGTGCTCTACTGTGCTCCACTGTGCTCCTCAGTGCTCCTCAGTGCTCCACTGTGCTCCTCAGTGCTCCTCAGTGCTCCACTGTGCTCCTCAGTGCTCCACTGTGCTCCTCTGGCTCTGTTTAGAGGAATAGCTGGAGGGGTTTCATGGTCTCAGGCACTGCAGTCACTGTACTGTGGTACACCCACTCTTCCACTATGTATACTGTACACAACTAGCAACAGCCTGCTACGATGGCTGACATAAAACCTGGACATGAGCCTAGACTATTACAGATGGAAATTAAATGAGAACTGAAAACTGACAAAATGGATGGGTGTGTCCGACATTGTACCCTATTACCTATATAGAGCATATAATCCCCATAGGCAGTGGTCAAAAGCAGTGCACTAAAAAGGGAATTAGGGCTCTATTTCGGATGTAAACAATGTCTTTTGCCTAAATTACAAAAAGAAACACATACTACATACAGTTTTTAGTCAAAGACAGTAATTCAACAACAGTGACAAAAAGCTGCACCTTCAATGATCAATTACATCGTACATTTCTTAAAAGTCAATCAATCACCTTCATCAATGTGAACATTAGTTGAGACGGCTAAATAGTTAGATAAATATTTAACCAATAGCTACCTGGACTATCTGCATTGTCCCTTTTTCCACATACGCTGCTGCTGTGTATTATCCTTCCTGTTGCTTGAACCCTACCTATGTGTACATATCACCCCCAATGACCTCGTATCCCAGCACATAGACTCGCTACTGGTACGCTGCTGTGTATTATCCTTCCTGTTGCTTGAACCCTACCTATGTGTACATATCACCCCCAATGACCTCGTATCCCAGCACATAGACTCGCTACTGGTACACTGCTGCTGTGTATTATCCTTCCTGTTGCTTGAACCCTACCTATGTGTACATATCACCCCCAATGACCTCGTATCCCAGCACATAGACTCGCTACTGGTACACTGCTGCTGTGTATTATCCTTCCTGTTGCTTGAACCCTACCTATGTGTACATATCACCCCCAATGACCTCGTATCCCAGCACATAGACTCGCTACTGGTACCCTGGTAAGTTATCTTTACTCGGGTTATTATGTTTCTATTATCTCTCCCTGCATTATGGGGAAGTAAGAATTTCACTGTTAGTCTACACCGGTTGGTTACGAAGCATGTGACTAATAATATTTGATTATATTTGATTTGAGGAAACAATCAATGTGTGGAGTGTGTGTATATGAGTGTGGAGTGGTGTGTGTGTGTGTTTGTGTGGAGTGGGGTGTGTGTGGTGTGTGTGTTTGTGTTTGTGTGGAGTGGGGTGTGTGTGGTGTGTGTGTGGGGCATGTGGTGTGTGTGTGGCGTGCGGTGTGTGTGTGGTGTGTGTGTGATGTGTGACATGTGGTGTGTGTGTGGTGTGTGACGTGCGGTGTGTGTGTGTGTGTGTGTGATGTGTGACATGTGGTGTGTGTGTGGTGTGTGACGTGCGGTGTGTGTGTGTGTGTGTGTGTGTGGGGCATGTGGTGTGTGTGTGGCGTGCGGTGTGTGTGTGGTGTGTGACGTGCGGTGTGTGTGTGTGTGTGTGTGTGTGTGTGTGTGTGTGTGTGTGTGTGTGCGTAGGAGGTGGGCTTTTATATCTCGTTCTCATGTTTAATTTGGCGCTGAAGGTCACTGGATGAAGTCATGGGCTCATTTAGCGTTGAGCATGCACTGCACATGCTGAGAATGTTCAATCTGATGTATTCCATTAAGTTACACTACACCCTCCAGCATCCAAGCTAATTATCGTGGCTATATTGATACAATCACTTTGGTGTAGCATGGCTTTCCAACTAATGCTAACGGGTGTTCCATACTTTCAGAAATCAATTAACTAAAGTGGTGTCTTGTTCCTTTTTCACAACATTAAAATCAGTGGGCAGACATGGGTTCAAATATCATTTTTGTTGTTGTAAAGTAATACTTCATCTGAGCATTACTGAGCTTGTCTGGGGCAATCGAAGCAATAGAATAATCGCAAAAAATGCAAACCCCACCCATCTGGCACTCCAGGCAGGCTAAAGCAACTGCCTAAAAGTATTAGAAAGATTTCAAATGGTATTTGTACCCAGGTCTGGCTGGGACAACATGTGTGAGGAGTAAGTGAGTGTGGTGTTTCCTCCCTCTGCTAAATAACAAGAGGAATAACTCCATGGGACCTGAAATCAAATTAGGATTAATTATGCTTTATCCGGTCAACACAATGCCATGCAGGGTGGCACAGGAGGTAGGTCTTTGTCTGGTAAAGCTATGATTTAAATGGGTTATGGTTTAACATGTCCTTTATGTTAGCTTAGTCTCCCATGGTTCTCCATAGGGTTTAGCTTCTCTATTGCCATAAGTCTCTCAGTCTCTCTCTCCCAGTCTCTCTCTCTCTCCCAGTCTCTCTCTCTCTCTCCCAGTCTCTCTCTCCCAGTCTCTCTCTCTCTCCCAGTCTCGCTCTCTCTCTCACAGTCTCTCTCTCTCTCTCCCAGTCTCTCTCTCTCTCTCTCCCAGTCTCTCTCTCTCTCTCCCAGTCTCTCTCTCTCTCTCCCAGTCTCTCTCTCTCTCTGTCTCTCTCTCTCTCAGTCTCTCTCTCTCTCAGTCTCTCTCTCTCTCTCTCTCTCTCTCTCTCTCTCTCTCTCTCAGGACGGAGGCACGTCAGTTACACAGCACTTAAAACCTCTGTTCTAACATAAGACCTGGAGGACAGAAGCAGACAATACCTCACGGGAGGTCCAACCTAAATCTCCACAATAACAGTTGTACTTTGTGTCTGTGTCGTCATCTTTTATAGCAAACCTGTTGTGCTGACTCAGTCACTCAAAATAGACAATTACCGTTAGGAAATGCAAAATATATGTTTTTCTTTCTAGATAGTGCCCCACAGTGAACAAGACATTGTCTCAACCAGTCAAAAGGTTGGACCCACCTACTCATTCCAGGGTATTTCTTTCTTTTTACTATTTTCTAAATTGTAGAATAATAGTGAAGACATAAAAACTATGAAATAACACATTTGAAAACATGTAATAACAAAAAAAGTGTTTTTATACTTGAGATTGTTCAAAGTAGCCACCCTTTGCCTTGATGACAGCTTTGCCCACTCTTGGCATTCTCTCAACCAGCTTCACCTTGAATGCTTTTCCAACAGTCTTAAAGGAGTTCCCACATATGCTGAACACTTGCTGGCTGCTTTTCCTTCACTCTGCAGTCCAACCCATCCCAAACCACCTCAGTTGGGTTGAGGTTGGTGATTGTGGAGGCCAGGTCATCTGATGCAGCACTCCATCACTCTCCTTCTTGGTCAAATAGCACTTACACAGCCTGGAGGTGTGTTTTGGGTCATTGTCCTGTTGAATGATAGTCCCACCAAGCGCAAACCAGAGTGGGACAGTGGGAACCACACATGCGGAGATCATCCGTTCACCTACTCTGCATCTCACAAAGACACGGCGGTCAAATTTGTACTCATCATACCAAAGGCCGGATTTCCTCAAGTCTAATGTCCATTGTTTGTGTTTCTTGGCCCAAGCAAGTCCCTTCTTATTATTGGTGTTTAGTAGTGTTTTCTTTGCAGCATTTCAACCATGAAGGCCTGATTCATGCAGTCTCCTCTGAATAGTTGTGTCTGTTACTTGAACTCTGTGAAGCATTTATTTGCGCTGCATTTTCTGAGGCTTGTAACTCTAATGAACTTATCCTCTGCAGCAGAGGTAACTCTGGGTCTTCCTTTCCTGTAGTGGTCCTCATGAGAGCCAGTTTCATCATAGCGCTTGATGGTTTTTGCGACTGCACTTAAAGACACTTTCAAAGTTCTTGACATTTTCCGTATTGACTGACCTTCATGTCTTAAAGTAATAACGGACTGTTGTTTCTCTTTGCTTATTTGAGTTGTTCATAATAATATGGACATGGTCTTTTACCAAATAGGACTATCTTCTGTACACTTCTGTACACCACCCCTACATTGTCACAACACAACTTATTGGCTCAAACGCATTAAGAAGGAAAGAAATTCCACAAATGAACTTTTGACAAGGCACACCTGTTAATTGATATGCATTCCAGGTGACTACCTCATGAAGATAGTTGAGAGAATGCCAAGAGTGTGCAAAGCTGTCATCAAGGCAAAGGGTGGCAAAATATATTTGGATTTGTTTCACACTTTTTTGTTACTACATGATTCCATATCCGTGTTATTTCATAGTTTTGATGTCTTCACTATAATTCTACAATGTAGAAAATAGTCAAAATAAAGAAAAACCCTTGAATCAGTAGGTGTCCAAACTTTTGACTGGTACTGTATATACAATATAAAACTATGTAGGGCTGGGCGATATCGCCAACATATCATATCACAATATTGTTCTCTGAATTGTAAAAGTTCTACATATGTTTTATGAGTAGTGCATGACCTTTGATTGGAAACAAAATGGTACTAAGTGGTTTTAATGGGCTTTCTCCATTCTGATGGCTTAATACTCAACCAAACCAGGACAAAACTGACAGTGAAGTAGTCCAATGTGTAGAACTTTTCATTTAATTCAGCACTGTATCAAAATATTGTTATAGACAGTGTTGTAAAAATCCATACCGGTGTGTGAATCCATACCGGTGTGTGAATCCATACCGGTGTGTGAATCCATACCGGTGTGTGAATCCATACCGGTGTGTGAATCCATACCGGTGTGTGAATCCATACCGGTATACCAGTACTCATGATGCATCGCCCAGCCCTAATACTATGGGGTAGTTTAACAGTACCAGACACAGATTAAGTCAAGAGATTCTCCATTGAGCCTGCTTTTTATTCCCAGACTTAGTCTATGTTCTGGAAACCACCCCTATGTGTTCTACAGTATGTACTTCTATGGTCTCAATAGACTTCAGTCAGTAGCGTCTCGTGGCTCTGTGATTGGTTAGTAGCATCTCTCGTGTTCCTTTGATTAGCCGAGCTGTGAGCGGTGGCGTGCAGACAGGCAGACAGGTAGGCAGAGCGTGGCCCCGTGCGCAAGCAGTGACTGTGACACGCAGTGACACGCCTAACCCCCCTGCCCTGCGCCTCTCCTCTCTCGTCTGGCGTACCTCTCCAAACTGGCCTCACGTTTCTCGACTACGGGCCCCGATGGCTGCCTGGGCATAGAGCCAGTCAGTCTGCAAGGCAAAACAAGCATCCATGTCTGTCTCTAATGTGGTGTACACCAGCCATAGAACCGCTCTTCTATTTCTACACCACACTGGAGTTTAGCTTTGTCTTTAGTCTGGCTTACGCTTGAGATGGTGACATTTAACTTTGAATGTCTCACCTGTTATTGCCATTGAAAAACAGACTTTTAAACAATTTATTAGAGAGGATTTTACAGGAAAACAACAACAACAACATAGACAATGTAGCAACAATATTTTAAATCGTGCAGGAAATACAAACCCATAACCAATCCCCCTAATCACCATGTTGTCTCATGTCTCCTACTAACACTACAGTAAGTACACTCCCTCAGACCCCTCCATGTTGTCTCATGTCTCCTACTAACACTACAGTAAGTACACTCCCTCAGACCCCTCCATGTTGTCTCATGTCTCCTACTAACACTACAGTAAGTACACTCCCTCAGACCCCTCCATGTTGTCTCATGTCTCCTACTACTAACACTACAGTAAGTACACTCCCTCAGACCCCTCCATGTTGCCTCATGTCTCCTACTAACACTACAGTAAGTACACTCCCTCAGACCCCTCCATGTTGTCTCATGTCTCCTACTAACACTACAGTAAGTACACTCCCTCGGACCCCTCCACGTTGTCTCATGCCTCCTACTAACACTACAGTAAGTACACTCCCTCAGACCCCTCCATGTTGTCTCATGTCTCCTACTAACACTACAGTAAGTACACTCCCTCAGACGCCTCCATGTTGCCTCATGTCTCCTACTAACACTACAGTAAGTACACTCCCTCAGACACCTCCATGTTGTCTCATGTCTCCTACTAACACTACAGTAAGTACACTCCCTCAGACCCCTCCATGTTGTCTCATGTCTCCTACTAACACTACAGTAAGTACACTCCCTCAGACCCCTCCATGTTGTCTCATGTCTCCTACTAACACTACAGTAAGTACACTCCCTCAGACCCCTCCATGTTGTCTCATGTCTCCTACTAACACTACAGTAAGTACACTCCCTCAGACCCCTCCATGTTGTCTCATGTCTCCTACTAACACTACAGTAGGTACACTCCCTCAGACCCCTCCATGTTGCCTCATGTCTCCTACTAACACTACAGTAAGTACACTCCCTCAGACCCCTCCATGTTGTCTCATGTCTCCTACTAACACTACAGTAAGTACACTCCCTCAGACGCCTCCATGTTGCCTCATGTCTCCTACTAACACTACAGTAAGTACACTCCCTCAGACACCTCCATGTTGTCTCATGTCTCCTACTAACACTACAGTAAGTACACTCCCTCAGACCCCTCCATGTTGTCTCATGTCTCCTACTAACACTGCAGTAAGTACACTCCTGTGTGTGTGTGAGTGTGAGTGTGAGTGTGTGAGTGTGAGTGTGTGTGTGTGTGTGTGTGTGTGTGTGTGTGTGTGTGTGTGTGTGTGTGTGTGTGTGTGTGTGTGTGTGTGTGTGTGTGTGTGTGTGAGTGTGTGTGTGTGTGTGTGTGTGTGAGTGTGTGTGTGTGAGTGTGAGTGTGAGTGTGTGTGTGTGCTTCTGTCTCACATATTGTAACATCTCTACTCTGTAAATCCACACTGCAGCAGATGAAAACAACCTTAATCTTATCTCCCCTGTTATTTACTCACCGGAGGGTTTTGTTGTGGTGGTTTATCCTTCAGGTATGAAGTGCTGTGTCTGACCTGGCCTCATCCCTGCCTGCGTCCCAAATGGCACCAAAATCCATATATAGTGCACTACTTTGAAACAGAACCCTATGGGCCCTGGTTAAAAGTAGTGTAACTATATAGAGAATAGGGTGCCATTTGGGAGGCAGACCATCTTTCATACAAACACACATCTATTTTTCTCTGATATTTGAGAAACAAGTAAGTTCATTCTTGGTCCATTATTGCAGTATCTTTCTATCTTTCACAGGAGCCTGTAGATTGTGTTTACACCGTGTTTTCTCCCGTTCAGGGATTACCGGAATGAACGAGGGAAGAGATTGGTGTCTACACAGACAGTAGTTATA